>NC_056728.1:397649148-397721648 GCF_019279795.1 Protopterus annectens
ATCATGATCTGAATCCATACTACTAATTTCCTGTCTTTCTGTTTACTACCCTGCATATTAGTTTATCAAACACCCTCTCCATAACTTTCATGCAGTGCGATAGGAGTTTGATACCTCTGCACTGCCCACAGTTGTGAATGTCCCTTTGTTTTTGAACACTGGAACTAGTATGCTTATTCACTAGTCATATGGGATATGCTTTTCTCTCCATATGACTATGAGTACCTTCAGGAGCAATTTTCCCCCATCTCACCCAGCATCTTGATCATATCTGCTGTGACCTCATCTGAGCCTGATGCTTTCCCTCACTTCATTCTCCTTTGTGACATTCTTACTTTTTCTAGGATGGGCTCCTCCTCTTCTTTCACTGCATGCTGTGTCTGGGGCAGTACAGCTTCTGTGGGGCTTTCTTCATTCAGAAACTGCTGGAAGTACTCCTTCCATCTGCCTCTGATGTTCTCTAGAGTGATGAGCAGGTTGTTGCTGGCATCCATTATGAAGGGTGTTTGACTATCTTCTTTATCTCTCTGTCTTTGCCTTGCATCCTGATAGAGTTCATTTGTGCCATTCACTCAGTTATTTTCCAGAAGTTGGTGAAGTGTCTCTCATGCCTTGTTCTTTGTAATGCAACTCTTCTCTTAGCTTCCTTGTTAGCCAGCCAGTATTCCTTCCTAGCCTGGTCTGTCTTTTCCATCTCCCACTTTTTGTTGCATTCCTTTTTTTCTTTTGATGACTTCCTTGACTTCTGTATTCATAGGGTCATAGGTTCATAGGTGTTTACTAGGCTAATGATGACAAGGGTCTTCTTAAGCCTAGCCATGCATCCCAAATCTCTGACAAGTTCTGATACCCTTGATAAGTTTAAGCATGAGCCTGGGACATTAACCGTTTACAGGTTACCTGTGTCCATTAGAGAAATAGGTGCCAAACCAGGGATGAATTTCCGGTTTCTCATCCAATTTTCCAAGTTGCACTTGAAATGGGTTAGGGAGGATTTCTGCTTCACATGGATGAGGAGCCTGTTCCATAGACCGGATAGTCTCTGGAATACATACTCATCTCTTCAGCAGGTCCTATTTATATCACAGGCAAGGTTTAAGACTTTAGAATTGTTAATTCTGGTGCTGCTTGTTTTGTGGCTATGCAGGAGGTCCATCAGAGTGGGGTCTGGCAATGCCTTGTATTCCAGGCATAGATCTCCCCTCAATAGCCTGTAGGAGATAGAATACAAGGATAGGGCCTTGAGGTGGTCTGCAAAGGACATTTTACTTATGCTCTGTATTCTTTTAGTGAGGAAACTCTGTGGATGTCCAATTGTTGTCTATCCCTGGTTAGGTACATACCAAAGAGGGCATTTTACTCAATGATATGTCTGATGAATGCCGGATATAGTGGAAGAATGACTTCCTTGGACTTATATGCCATACTTTTGTTTATAAGTTGTGCAACATAGAATGATTTCCTCACCACTGTAGACACATGATGGTCAAAGGCTAGATGTGCATCCCTAATTCCCTGACTACTGGGTCTGCTTTAAGGGGTATGTTGTCAATATGATAGTTACCAGGGATGGATGACTTTCCAAAGGATACTATTATGCATTTCTTAGCATTTAGTTTTAGTCCATGGCTCTGACACCAGTTGTTTGTCTGCGTCAACCCCTCCTGGAGAACATTTGTGTCAGTGTAAGATTCAATGACATCTCCTAATTTGCAATCATCTGCAAATTTAGTCAGCCAGAAACCACTGACATCAGTCTTGACTTCAGAGAAGTAAATGCCAAAAAGGAGCAGCCAAGGAATGATCCCTGAGGGAGTCCACTTGTGACTGGTCTGTTTGTAGAAGTGGATGCCCCAATTCTAACTTCCTGGATCCTGTCTGTGAGCCAGTTGACTATTCATTGGGTGACATATGGGTTTGTACCTAACCTCTTGAATTTGTCAACAATGCCCAGGTGGGGTATTGTGTCAAATGCCTTGGCCAGGTCAAAGTAGGCAGTGTGAATGATTTTGCCCTCATCCATTGCTTTGGTGACCTTCTCAAAGAGGTCCACCAGGTTGACTAGGCATGATCACCCCTTGATGAAACTAAACTGGGTTGGGTCCAGTGTTTGGAGGTTTATTATATCTCTATTGATCTTCTGTATGATAATTCTTTCCATGGCTTTACATATAAGACTAGTGAGACATATGGGTCTGTAGTTTCCAGGGTCTGATGGCCCACCTTTGTTCAGAGGGATGACTGTTGCCTTCCTCCATTCATGAGGAATGAAGCCACCACCAGCTTTCCTTATATACCTTATACCCATACCTGGCTTGACTGCATATCTGTTCTATAACCCTTATATATGCTGTTTTGAGGTGCTGCTGTTTTTCTTCAACTTCACCTATTTCCTCTTCTTTCTTGAGGTGCTAAAGTCCTTAGTAATTCCCTGAACAGCTGTGCTTTCTATCCAGTCAACTTTCAGATTTTTGTCCTAGTTTATGTTGACCTTAGAGCTTTCCCTGACCACTGCTTGGAACTGATTGCGGCAATCAGTAGTTTATGCTGTGGGGCTGACTGTTTTACTGGGGATGACTTTAGAATCATGGATTCTACCCAAGCACCCTTTCTTTTCTTAGGAGGAAGTATACCTGAGTTGCATTTTGGCTCCTTTTGTATGTGACCTTGTGACTGTGTCTCTTTTTGAACCATATGTTGGCAACCATCAAGACATTTGCCTCACAGAAGTCTGGGATAGCCTTGCCTTCTTTATTCCTGTTGCCACACTGATGTGGACCTAGGTTGCCCTCATATCCTGCTCTGTCTGTCCCGATATGTGCATTCAGGTCACCCATTATCAGCACCAGTTCCTATTTCCTGCTTTATCTAGTAGGTCCTGCAACTGCTGTCTGAATTTACTCTTTTCATGTGTATCACAACCCTGCTGTGAGGCATTGGCTGAGATTATGAATACTGTTCTGTCATTACATTGGATTCTGATTGCCATGAGTCTGTCACTAATTCTGATGACATCCCTCATTGTCTTTTGAAGCCTCTCTCTCACTAAAATTCCAATACCATTTCTAGCATGTCCTCCTCCTCCTGAGTAGTAGACTCTAGATCCCAAGCCAAGTGGCTTTGCTAAACTACCCTCACACCTTGTCTCCTGGATACATAGGATGTCCAGCATCCTCGTTGCCATCATGTCATCCACCTCCAAGCCTTGTCCTGTCAGTCAACCTACATAGAGTGTGGCAATTCTTAGGTCACATTTGGCAGGCTAATTGGCTTTACTTCTAGCTTTCACTCAACAGAGCTATCCCTGGTAGCCCAAGCTGGCCAACTGGGTACCATCCAGCCAGTAGCATAATCACCTAGGTCTGCTGGGCTTTATGGTGGGCACACACTGGTAAATAGGGGCACATACATCCCTCTGACCTTTTGCATGGGTCCCTAGCATAGGTTACAGTAGGCTGGGACCTCAACCCACTTATCACCAGCAAATACCCATGCCCAGTTTGGCAACATTAGCCAACATGACCAGATCACCTATAGCCATAGTTTTACACCATCAAGTGGCTAACCCTGCCATGGTGTGTGGTCTGTAATCTGTGTCTGCCTATCTTGAAGATATTGTGCCCACCAGTAGATGCCCAGAGTAGTTGGTCTATACAACTCTTCCCCCATAGGGAACCATCTAGAGTCAGTGCTGTTGCCAACAGCTCCATTCTTAGGTGAGTTTGAGATGGAAACACTCAGCATGTTTTTCAGAGGTGGGAGAAACCCCACAGAGACACAGGGAGAATAGGCAAACTCCAAACAGGCATTGGTCAGAGGTCAGAATCGAACCTTGCACCTTGTGCATGGGAGGCAAAGACAGAAAGAATGACAGCAGTTAAATTCTTGGTTCCCATTGTTCCTTCCTGTAGGGTTGTGCCATAGAACATATTCTCTTATGCTTTGAGCAACTGACACTTGAAGAATTTCACCTGTTTAGGTTTAGGAGCTGACATCATCATGTAAAGACATGAGGTTATTTAGGGCTTTGTGCTTTGTGTAAGTTTTGAAAAACACTGTGATAAATCACATTTGTTTCTGAGATTGTTATAATCAGATAAGGTTATGATATCAGGTTATTTTAAGGGGAGAATATATTTAATTACATATTTTTCTACTTTTTACTTGTTGATGGAATTGATGGTTGATTTTTCTTTATTTAAGGTGTATATGTTCAGTTTTTCATTTATTAGTTTCTGTCTGTGATTATTTAATTGGTTAGGTTATGCTTATATGTGAAGGAGTTTATCTATTTATATGTTTTTTGGGGATGCTGCAGCTCTTAATGCTGAGTGTGTTGTTAATTTAGGCCATTTTAAAAAGTGTTAGGAAGCATTTTTTATTAATTGATTTTTTTTATATTTTTCCAGTGGTCCTTATGTTTTTGGTTGGCATCAAGGAATATACTATGTGCATGGCATATGGTTTGGGATAACGTTTCTCAGTCATTTCTTTGAATGGTGTGGATTAGGTTTCCAGTGCTGCTTTGGACTTTTGATTCCTGAGCCAGTCTTTACAGTAAAGTTTGTTAGATTTCATGATGATTTCACTGGACATGATTGTTAAGAGATATGGTTAGTTCACTCGGTACATTTTTGGTGGGAGGGTAGACTTTTTAATTACTTGCATCATTGTTGTTGCCATCTCTGATTATCAGTTTAAGTTCTTGCCATTAAGAGGCTGCATGATAATTTGTGTTGTATATAGTGTTTTGAGGCATTGCTGTTTTTAAAGTTATATGTGATTTCTTTTTGTCGGAAGTTCTTGTCTTATAGGTTCTGTTCCATTTCTTTTAGTCAAGTAAGTGAATTAGTTTTGCATTACCTCTTTTCAGGCAATAGATGGGTTATAGGCAAAAAAAAAAAAAAAACACGTGCATGGACAATTAAGTGTTGTCAATCAACCAGCATGATTTTGAAAGGAGAAAAGAAACCATATTTCCAAGACTAAGCCCATGAAGATACCAGGAAAGTTTGAAAAACTCTAAACAGGCAGACCTGTCAGGCTTAAACACTTGATGTCCATAAGGGGCCATTTGCATATATCCCATGTGTATCCATCACAGATGGTTTAAGGTATCACACAGTGAAAACTCTAGCTTGGCTAGATTTTTCTTGCTGTTTCTACTGAAATATTTGCCAGTGTGACATTTTTATCCTTTGGTTTGGATGTTAGTTGTGATATTTTGCAGCATCTTAATGTTTTTGGGTATCAACTGAGTTTAAAGACCCTGTGTTTCTAAAATATAGTCAAACTATTCATTTATGCTGTGCAGATAAGGTCAATAAGCAATGTCTTTTGACTTTTCTTGGTTAGGGGTCACCACAGAGGATCGCCAGTCTGCAGATTGATTGGCAGTGGAGTTTTACAGTGTCAAGTTGTCAGCCTGGTGCCCAACCTTCACAAAAGGCACAGACACACAGACACAGACAGACACACACACACACACACACACACACACACACACACACACACACACACACGCACACACCTACCTGCATGTCTTTAAAACTCAATCGACTGCAGAGAGGACATGCAGACTTCAAACAGAAGGTGTTCCAGCTGAGAATTAAACTGGAGAACCTCTTGCTGTGAGGCGACAACACTAACAGCTGCACCACCATAAAAAGGCCAAAGCATACATGTTCACAGCTACTGGAATTTGACTATATTGGCCAGAATATAGCCATAAAGATGTAAAATGTTATGAGCTTTCAAAAGACATGTAGCTGAAATATGTGCTATCCTTATGGGGTCATTTGCATATATCTCATGACCCTCCATTACAGGAGGTTTAAGGCATCACACATTGAAAATTCTAGCTTCACTGGGTTTTCTTGCAGTTCTGGCTTTAAATTATTCTAATATATTATTTATATATTGTGGTTTCTGTGTACTGGATAATTTCAAAAATCACATGTGAAGAAGGTGGGATTTAGAAAACTGTGTGAAAGTGTATATCAAGCATGAAAATAGGGATATACCTCCAAAATAAGTACATCATGTGCAGGAGTAAATCAGGCCTGAAAATAGCAACTATAAGCAGTAAGTTAGAGCTCCTCTCATCATCTAAATACACTGTCTACTTTAAGATGACAAGCACTGGACTGGACTTAATCATAATGTTTATATTATTAAAAACACTGTGGTTTACAGTATTTTTGAATTTTTGGAAGAGGATGTTATGTACTTAAAAGTAAACTCAACTTGTTACTAAACTCATGGTGGTTCTCTAACATGCTTAATGGATACCTAAAAAAGGGAAACAAAACTAAATAGCATTACTTCTTCTGCAGGCTCTGGCTTACCCTTTACTCCTCTCTTCCCTCCTCACTCAGTCTGTCAGACCTATTATAACATGCTTAACTACCTCACTTTATCTCAACTCCAAATACATATCGAACTGACTTACGCCTAGATTCCTCTCACTACCACACATACTACTCACTCAGTCTCCTCTCTTACTCTTCTATCTTCCCCTTCCATCCCATTAGCCCTTCTAGTTTGTTCCACCTTCGTGTGGACCATCTGTTTCAGTTTAGTGCAATATTTGTTTATAAGATTTAGGTATATGAGTTTAGAACAGTATCAGTTTGAACTTAGTACTATCTGTATATTCATTCTACCTTTATTCCTAGCCTCTAGCTAGATATTGGTATATCTGTTCATTACTATGTTTCATGTTGTATGTATACCATGTTTGCTGCAGTATGTATTATTTGATATTGTATATAGATTTATTTGCTCTTCATGTACTCTGCTGCTCATTTATTGTTCTGTGGAGGCTTTTCTCCCCGGGCCTCCATTGAAAAAGGACATGTGTCCAGTTCTAATTTCCCAGTAAACAAATGTAAATAAAATAAATAATAAATAAAATAGCAACATAAGAAATAATGTTATTTCCATTACCTCTTATTAGGCAAAATGTCCAAAATGTCTCAAGAACATTTAGCAATGAATACCCAAACAACTAAGAATAAGCACTCAAAAATTGCTTATCCAGAAAAAGAGTTGATCATGCATAATAAACAATAAAATATGCATTGCAACAAAAACAAAAATTGATCAGAACTTTGCCATCAAAGATCGGAAATCTGCTTTACAACCACTATAACTTGCTGTAGAGAATATGCCCAAGCAACTATCTAGCATCAACATCTCTGACATCTCTCAATGGCTGGATATATCAGAACTTTGCATATCTGTGTGTTTTGACAGAATACAGAAGGATTATAACAACTAATCTTCTTAGATTCAGTTTCTGAAAGATAAGGTGGAGGATTTTGGGGGCAGGAAGCCATATAAATAATATAAATATTAGAGGTCTCCCTGAAATTTATGATCACTCATCCTTGTTTATAATATATTAATAGCACTTCTAGAAAACTGAACTTCTGCAAGCAACATTACTATTGACAAATGTCACAGAAGTCTGAGAAAATTGAAGAATGATGCTCCACCCGGATCAATATAAAAAGAAATCATGAACTACCAAGATGTCTACACAATCTTGAAGACAGCTAAATTCAAAAAAGACTTTGCATGGAATGATCTTAAATGTAGTTTTTCTCGGGATTTGCCACTCTGCCAAGCAAGCCAGACACAATTTTGTTCCTTTCTGCATGTATTTAATTCAATAAAAAAATAGATTCAAATTAAATACCCAACTAAATTATCTTTTAACATTCAAGGAACTAGATATTGATTAACTTCTTGTGAAGAAGCTAAACATTTGTTTCATAAATGATTCAATGTTAAGTTATAAAGAAACAACTCACATGTAATGATGCTTTACTTTTTAACAAAGTCCGTATAAAGATATAACTTAAGTGTTTTCTGCTATAGGTCCATGCAAACCTGTTGATTCTGAATAAAACAAATATGTATTAGTAATTAAAATAAAATTGTCATACTGTTTGTTATTGTGAGAGGCAGAGTGCCGCTCTTTTGTGGGATGGTTGCTGAGCTCCTAAATAGTGGAAGTTTTCTTCTAAAGTTAAAACAGGAAGTAGTTTGTGTTTCAAGGTCTGGGTCTTCCTAGTTGCATTTCAACTTTACTTTTTTGTATGAAGAAGTCTTTCGGCTTTTCCCAGTTAGAGGTTGCCACAGCGGATCACCGGTCCACTTATGATTGGCAGTAGATTTTTTACGGTGTCGAGTTACCAGCCCGGTGCCCAACCTTCAGAGAAGGCACACACACATTCACACACCTACCTGCATGACTTTTTAAAGTTTAGTTGATCGCAGGGAGGACATGCAGACTCCTCACAGAAGACTCTCCAGCCGAGAATTGAACCAGAAAGCCTCTTGCTGTGAGGCAACAACGCTAACCACTACACCATGATTTTTACAATAGTATTAGCCAAGATGAAATGAATGTATATTTACAGAGGTCATTTCTAAAATCTCAGTTAAGGAGGTTTCTGAATAGTAACGCATCGTACTTTAAAAAAATTATATAAACAAAAAATACAATATACAAATCAAAATTCAAAGGCTGAAGATTGCATTAATAAGTAATCATAACAGGATAAAGGATAAACAGCTCCCTTACAAAAATAATTGTATGTATTATAAATTCCTAATTAAAATGGCACACAGGTAAAATGTTAGTCCAGTATTTGGAAGGGGCACAGATGTCATTAAAAATTACTAGCTTATCTTCTGAATTTACAAAAAAAAATGATCAAATACAAATTATGAAATTGTGTATAAGAAAATTTGCTAATCCATTGAGCACATTCTTATTGTTTTTGAAAAGAATATACTCAAGATTTATACACTAACCATTCTGGGGAGTTAGATGAACAATAGTCAATAACACTTCTTAACTAGCTGACTATATTTTTATTAAACAAGGAGTATATTTCAGTCTTAGAACAACCTCCTGCATGCTGTCCGAATGGTTTTATACCTGACTTTTATAAGTGTTTTACAAATGTGCTATCTAAAATTTTACTAAAAGCATTTACCACCATTATGCAAAATGTTTTACATAGATTTATTTGAATAAGTCAAGTCTATACTCATCCCTAAACCAAATAAATATACTGCCCCACTGCAGACCAATTTCCTTAATTATGAAATAAAATGTTAGCTTTAGTAATAGCTAATAGGTTAAATACAGCTATTCTATTTTATTCTCATCCAGCTACAGACCAATCTCCTTAATTAATTTTGTCATAAAATACTAGTTTAGTAATGACTAACAGATTGAAAATAGTTATCCAACTAGTTATTTCTCCTTTCAGTTCAGGCTTTATAATATCAAGACAAATTATTGCTCAAAACCTAACATTAGAAACTTTGCAATGGCTTAACAAAAGACGTAGCACATATTTTGTTTAGCTGTAGACAATTCAGAAGTACTTGATAGAATTAACATTTCCTTTTAATGAATGCATTGGTCAAATTTGGGATACCTACCTTCTTCCTTAAGGGTTTAAAGTCCATATATGAGAACATGTTAACACAATTGCAAATTAATAAAGGTTTATCAAAACCAATCTTAATTAAAAAGAAATAATGGGGGATATGTGTATATCTCCCAAATATGCAAGAAAGTCTAGAAAATTTAGGATATTTGCTTGAAAGTGTTTACATAGGTATTTTTATATCTCAAGAAGGCTCCAAAGATTTTTTCCATATATGAGAACATGCCAAAACAATTGCAAATTAATAAAGGTTTATCAAAACCGATCTTAATTACAAAGAAACAATGGGGGGATATATGCATGTCTCCCAAACATGCAAGAATGTCAGGAAGAGTTAAATTCTTTGCTTGGAAGTGTTTACATAGGTATTTTTATACCTCACATACACTCCAAAGAATTTTTCCTCAGGTAGATAGCAAATGTTGGTGTGTGATGGGGAAGAAAGAAATAATTGGGAACATATTTTCTGGGAGTGTAATAAGTTGGCCGACTTTAAAAATTCCCTGCAGACTACTCTATCAGAAATACTGGATGAGCAAATTGGTATAACTAAAGAAATTATGTTTTGAGCTATAATACCATATAAAAGGGGTAAGCCAAGCAACACAAGGCTAGGCTAGTAAGCATGCCCCCTCGGCAGATAGCCTAGTATGAACCTATGAACCTATGAACCTATACAGAATCGGAATTGCCTATACAAAGTAAGGCCTTGTAAGTCTAATTATGGTGACTGCCAAAAATGAAATTACTACAAAATGGAAATCAAAGTCTAAACTAACTGTTCTAGAAGTAGTGAATATAGTTACAGAGGTAAAACAACCAGAAATGGGACCTTTAGAAAAGGGTAGGGGCAAATTATATAGAAAAATGGGAATTGTGGGAACAAAACATACAGAGGAGGAGGAATGAGATTAAAAAGAAAGCAGGATTTGAATGAGCTATGTAATGTTTTAACAACAAAAAAGGCATACAACACTTCAGCAAATAGAGTCACAGTGTAACAGCATTTAAATATATCAGTAAAAATGGACTTCTGAAACATTAAGAATACTTTAATAGGTCAATAACAATTCACAGTTCATAATTCACATGTATGTAATGTCTCTGACTGACAGTGATTGAATAGATTATAAGTAATGTATAATGTTTGCAACTAAAATTATGTCAATATGGTTTGTTTTCATTTATATAAATGTATGATTGCCTATGTCATAAATAATTTAATAAAGATGTTTCTTGTTTAAAAAAAAATCTTAATTAGCTATACAGTCAGACAAGGCTACCCACTTTTACCTTACTTGTTTAACATGTACATTTCTTGAATAAAAAAGAATGACAAATTATTAAATATAAATTAATGATCATTAATATATGTTTATTTCAGAAACTGTTGGAGATATTAAAATAAATGAGGATTTTATACAGCCAATTAATCAAAGTTCAAATTTCATAATAAACAATAAAATGCTAGATTTAGTACAATTCCCTCTCCTCAAACATAAAACATTTTGTGAATTGATTTTATAAAACTCAGACCCTCTAGAACAATCAATTCTAAATTTGTTATTGTACAAAGAGTACTTAACCAATATTAACACAATTACAGGTTCTATTTTTGAAAACAGTATAACTGATATGGAAAAAGGAGTTTTTACACAATTTAATCTTCACAACTACTACTGAAAAATAACTTTTTACATAAATTAATATCCACATTACAAGCAGAAAACCAGTTTATTAATCAGATAAACTTACACAAAGCTTTACATTTAAGCACTAGTTCATATCTGCTAAAATATGGATACAATATTGTCCCCCTTACTCTCATGAATTTTTAAAAGATCTATATTTAAGTAAAACATTTATCTATCTTAAGACACATTTCTATACAGAATTCATGATAATAAACAGTGCATATCATAAGCCTGTTAAACTATCCTACTGTATTCCAAATGACCAACATAGTGTAAGAGTTGCTTGATGGATAAAGTGGACACATTTTTGGGAATTGTAAATATGCTCAAACTATTTGGTCAGCTTTACATCAGAAACTTCAGAGTATGAAATATCTAGAGATTGGCTGTTCTTGGCAATTCAGTATTCTTCATATTCACCTCATTTAGTATAATTTCGTTAGAGCTAAGAATTCTCATTCCCCATGATTTAATAAAATCCATGTAGGCACCATGTAGAGCCTACATGGAATGTATCCATGTACACAGCCATGGTTCCCCCTCAGCAGCTCGCCATGCATATTAATGATGGTGCGCTGCCGAGGGATAGCATAGGAATGGGGATATTGAATCCATGTAGGGAGAAGTGTAGAGGTTACCAGTGGCTGTGGATGCCTGGTCAGATGTCATGTACAGGGTGAAGCTCCCTGTAATGCTCCGCACTACTGTTGTAGTGCTATGAATTGTTTTAAATGTGGAATATTTTATTTTCATGGAGATTTTTTTTAATTGCTGCATGTTTGCATGATGTGGTACAGACAGCAGCAATGCCAAGCTGTGCTTACATATAAACAGCTGACATCTGCTACACATCCAAAAATAGAAACTAGATGTAATTAATTATCATAATACATTTTTTTTCTTTCTTTTTTTTTTTTTTCAATTTCCATTTGCATGGCACGGCACAGAGCGCAGCAGACCTGAGCAGCACTTATATATACATAGCCGACAACTGCCAGACATCGAAAAATAGAAACCGGATGTTATTAATTATTTATTTCTAGGTCTGTTTAAGCATGTTTGCAGTGTTCAGCAATGCTAACAGGTAGCCTAGTAGTATATGTGAAGGTATACTAGTTTTCATAATAACCAAGTAGCTAAATCGGTAGAGGTATGGCCTAATGTGTAGTTGGTCCTGAGTTCAAGTCTGTAGCCCTCATAACATGTTTATAATTTAATGTACTTTTTAGTTTCATTTAAATACAAAATTGTCATATTTGGCGGTGCTGCTCAGTGTTAAGCATTGCTTAAACATGCTAATGGCTACTATTGTTTGCACAGTGCTAAGCTTTGCTAAAACCATGGCTGTGTGAGTTGACATGCTGCTCAGCTCTGCTTAGCTGGTTTGTGTGATGCTAAGCAACACAGTGCTTTTTTGAATGCTGCTCAAGGATGTGTAAGGGTGGGAAAACAGCCTATATTAAGGCAAATAGGTGGAAATTCTGCACCATTCCTTGGAGTCTTATCATCTGTTTATATGACAGGTGGTGCTAGTGAAGGTGCATGCTTTTGGCACATAGATGGGGTGTGCAGGAGTCCAGGGTCTTTGTTGAGCTCCTGGTTAAGAATTATGAACCCAGGCTGATGCATGGTAGATTCCATGGCTCAGAACATAAGGCGTAGGCCTGGGGCCAGTTGGCCAGGGAATTACCAGTGCTACTGGTATCCCCAGCACTGGTAAGCAGTGTTGTCACTATTATGATGACCTGAAGAGGAGAAAGAGGGGAATCTTGGACACCTGGGTCCAAGAACGAGAATTGGGCATGCCCCACAAATATGTAAGTATGTTTTCCACTGTTTTACCAAAATGCAAGCTGAATGTCTGCAAAACTGGTATGCATAATGGTGTGCTTCTCCCCAAACAGCTGCAGCTGAGAAGACTCACAATGTTGAGTCCCATGCCAGGTGCCTGACCAGTTTGCACCATCAGTGTGGTAAGTATGGATTTATTATGCTAACTGTAGTGCAATAAGCAAGAAATAGTAAAGCATATACTGCAATAAAGTATACACAATAAAAACTGCAGTGCAATAAATGGGCAAGTAGAACTGTAGTGCAATAAATGGGCAACTAGAGCTGTAGAGCAATAAATGAACAATAACTGCATTGCAATAAACAATACCAATAATAGTAAGCAAAATGATGTACAGCAGGATTGTGTTGTCATAATCATTGCAGTAGAGCTGTATGCATTGCTTGTCTATGGTAAGGTTGCTGCAGTCAAGTATAACACTGTAATAGCTGTAGAATGCAAAACTAATGCCCTGCAAACTGTATTGCTCAACTCATAATACAGTCCAAGGCTGTCTCCAGGCCAGTATCCATCACATAATGCCCTCTGTTCCTCCTATTTCAAGTAATAAAGGTAAATGTGTGAGGTAGCCCACTCTATGGGCAGATATTGTATGTGGACTTCACAGAAATTTATCAGCAAAACCAATAAAGTGTTAAGCAGCATTGCTGATTCCTAAATAAATCTGTTTTAATATATGCAGTACGGCTGTATTCCATGCATGAGTGTTCTACTGTCACTGCAGTCAATTATAACACTGTAATAGTTCTAGAATGCAAAACAAATATCCTGTAACATGTATTGCTCAACTCATAGTATGGTTCAAGGTTGTCTCCAGGCCATTATTAGTCACATAATGCTCTCATTTTCTCCCACCCCAGGAACAAAAGGTATATATGTGAGGTAACCCACTCTATGGGCAGATATTGTGTTTAGATTTCATAGACACTTATCAGCAATACCAATAAAATGTTAAGCAGCATTGTTAGTTCCTAAATAAATCTAACTATTTCCAGTACAGCTATATTCCTTGCATGTCTGTACTAAGTTGCTGCAGTTAATTGTTACATTATTTACAGATGTCTCCTGCAGTCACAGCTATTGGGTTCTATTTCCATGCCTGCCAACTAAGGCATGACAGCTGTCTAGTTTATGTACTGTACATAAACATGCCTCTCAGGTGTCATGATTTCTCATAATGTAATTACAACTGCCTAATTCGTCTGTCACAGGATTACCAGAAAAATGATTACCTGGAATGCAGTGTATTACCAAATCCACTTACAGATCACCTTGGTAGTTATAAGTCCACACCATGTGAAACTGTTCTATGTAGTTGTATACCTGCATTTGTTATTGCTTGGCTCATACTGACCCATGCTAACAGCTTGAGAGGTATGTACATGCTACATCAACTATAGGAGAATTATAGTTACTGTTCTCAAAACTGATACTACACACCTGTAGAATATTTATTATCAGTGTTTTCAGGGATATAATCTGCAATGTCAGTAATGGAATGTTTTCCCTCTCCCCACCCCTTATCTTTATTTATTTATTATTATGATTTAATATTAACATATTTTGTTAAACTAACTGTTTTGTTGGCCTTATAGTTTAATTACTGGCATGATGTTACCATACTGACTGTTATGTTACTTAATGTTGTGTTACACATAATATACATTAATATGTATTTGGATTAATAAATATGATGTTCCATTCTGTTAATACCAACAATGGTTTGGTTATTACTAACCTTAACTTATTGCTATACCTCATTTACCACAGCATGTCAAGGTAGGCCGGTTCCAGCTGATCCACCTACCTTGTCTCCTCCGGCCATGGCACTGGGTCTCAGAATGTCTGAGACCCAGACTGGTAGTGCCCCCTCTGCTTCCCCTCCACTACCTGCAGTATCAGGTGGTACCGTCCTCAGGGGGTGAGAGTTCAAAGTCATGTAGAAATTCTGCCAAAGTGCAGAGTTGTTGCTCTACAAGAAGTGGATAGCTATGGTTCTTTCCTACACAGTTCCTGCACATCCCTACCTACCTTTCACTATGTTTTACCCACTGCTTGCACCCCAATTCACCACTTTCCTATCTCCCCATTTTTCTTTATATTTTTTTAGCATGACTCTATGTGAAACACCACATCATGAAGCTTTGCTAAGCTCAGCTAAATAGAGCTATATTGAATATATGTGTTTTCTATTTATGATAAACACCTGTCCTATATTTCGAACCCAAGACCATCGCACCTGCAGACCACTGCATTAACCTGCCATGCCACACAACATGCCTTGCAAACAGTACATTTTGCTGCACACAGTCCTGGATTAAAATCTAGTGGTGTGTAACAATAACTTTACAGTATTGTGAAGCCAGCAATTAATGACTGAGTCATGCACTCTTTATCCACACAATGCATTTCAAATGAAATGTCTGCTTTTCACTGATGGAAGTCACAGGCCTGCAGGTAGGAACGCACTTCACATATCCCTATACCAAAACTATATGTGCATAAAGTGTCACATTATGCATTAATATGCATTCACAGAGAATGTCAACTCAGGTACTGCAAATAAGGGCCACTTATATCAGAGTGCACCACACAATCCTTTCAAAGTCATAGTGCAGATTAACACAGCTGCAGAACTAACATACACATTTGAAGTCCCTGCTTATAACAAGGACTACCATCACACATGCTGCAAATTACTACCAGACTGTAATACATGGCCTGGCAGTTGCCCAAATGGTGGACCTATTCTTATATTTATACCCCATCTTGCTCAAGGACACACCAGATATGTTACCTAGTACTCTGTTAGTGTGTCTATGGATAGTGCCTAAAATACTTACCTTACACATGCCTTAATTGGAGTGGAAAGGATAGCCTCACTCTGGCTTTGCCTCTACAACATGGCTGACACAGCTCACACAGTTACTCCTACAGCTTGTTGTCCTCCAAAGTGCTCACACTCTCTGCCTATGTCTATTACCTGCAGCAGCTGCTGCAGTGCAGCCTATTGCACACACATTTCTATGTAAAAGTTTCTGCTACAGACCTACCCTCTGCAATGATGTAGTCCCCTCACCCCAGTAATGTCCATCATAACATATCAGAAAGGGTCCCTAATCTACATGAAGGCCTTATATATTGTACAGTGGTTGCATATCATTGGTTGATGATAGTGCAAATCAGCTGTGTTGGCTGTAATTAGTATTCCAGAACCACATATTGGTTAAGAGGCAATCACCTGCTGATGAGAAGAATGTTAAAAAGGCAAGCAGCTGGTTATGGGGAACCATTCTGTATAAGACTTTTCTCACACATAACACACAGTTGTGAAAACTTAACTATCATCACATATCAACAGAGGAGTACTGCACTCCATCAGGTATGCAACCATTTTTGTTTACAACAAGATGCAGATGTGTGATTATACTTACAGGGAATAGGGATTACAGCAACAAGCCTTTCTTAGACCTGTGATAATGACATGTCATTTATCTCCTGCTTTCTTACACCTACAGAGGATGTACAATACATCAAGGGTGTATTGTTTTTTGTCAATGTGGCGCACTGGTTTCATTGGACTGTCTCTTTATAGTGGTTGTAATAGCACACTGCTATTTGTTTGGCACTGTTCTTTTGACATATTATCGGGGGGGTTGCCCATAGGGGACACACTACAGTAGACTCTAGTGATGGATGTGTGATCATACAGCAGTATCTGTGATGGCACACATGGGAATAGCTGACTATTGCTACTATCTCAGTTGTATCACACACTTGATATGTTTGCATACTGTGGAGTATGACATGTGTGGGCAAGCAGTGGATAGTGCCACCCATTTTGTCCTTGCTGTATCTCTACATAGTGTACTTCCCTATATGTGATCTTGTAATGTGTTCCTATTTTGTTGTCTTTCAGGAATCATGTACCCTAGATGCTGTGCACCTTTCTCAGATGCAGAGAATGAAATTATACTGGAAGGCCTTCAGCAACATCATGACATCCTACTGTCCAGGAGGAGGCAAAACAGAGAATAGCAGACTGCACTGTGGGCTGACCTTGTCTGTCACATGAATATATGTATAGCGGACATAGGGTCATCAGGGTAGGACATATGAGCAGGTTTGAAACCATGCAACAGACATGATCAATGTTGCACAAAGAAGAGCAGCAGATGTAGCCAGGGATCCTGGCATCACTGGTGGAGAGCCTGCAGTGGAACAACCACTCTCAGCCACTGATGAATTCCTGGTGAACCTAGGCACACACGACAGCTCCTAGGCATCCATCACACCATATATCGTGGATGTGGGTGCCACAGTTTCCACAGCAATGGAGCATGCAGATAAGTTTAGTTTGATCAGTATTGTAATACTGTAGCATTCAGTGTGTCAAGGTGTACATACTTTTACCTGGGTGTCAGGTCTTTGCTTTTTTTTTGGGGGGGGGGTTAACCTCAGTTTTACTGTCATACCAATACAACAATTAACACAGTGACTACTGTAAATGTGAGATATATGGACATATTACTTTGTTGTGCTGCACCATGAGGTGGTATCTGACATTACCTCTCCCTCAACTTTTCGCAGGTCTGTCAGGTATTGGCCAAGCCCATGGTCCTGCTCCTGGTAAGCATGACACTGTTTTGTTTTAGATATAGGTTTACAGCAGTGTAATCCCTAGACTGTCATCCCAGGCCTCCTGCCTGGATTGTTGTACTGTCGGCATGATTGCCAACTGCACACATATTTTTTGACTGTACACATATTAGAGTCATGTCAATGCCCTGTAGGTGTGACCACACTGATAGATGTGACAGTATTGTCAGGGCACTACAGAATGTCATATGTGTCAACTGTGCAGAATCTACACAAATGTCAACAGTGTACCTCACTGTTGCTGATGAGATTGCAGTGTAATGAGATGTTATTTTCAAGTAACTACAGCTGTTATTGGGAAAAGTACAGTCCTCATGTCCTACTATATGAGGTTGGGTTTTCAACAGGTCTGTCATAGTGATGACAGTATATAGAGCCTTACATATATCACAACACAGTACTGCAGAGCATAATAGTGCAGGTATTAATGTACTGCTTTTTCCTGTCTTATAACAGGTGACCGGGTGTCTGTCCCCTACACAACCTGATGGTGGTGGTGGTCACAGTGAGGCACAGGTGGGGGTTGAATCTGTCCCAGAGGTTGACATCTCTCTTCTGCCCTCATTTTCACCACACACAGTCAGTATGCCCATACATACCCAGTCCCTGGAGGCCACAGATATTAGACAGTCAGAGGGTAGGGACATTGAACAGGAAAGTGTGGCAACTATGGCTCCAGTGAGTGTAGACACTGGCCATAGTCAGAGAGCTGGTGAGATCCCACACAGGCGGATTGACAGGTGTGCTTGTAGGAGTCCTACTGTCTGTCCAGCACCTGTAGCAAGTGTCACATCACGGGTCACTCGGCATATGTTTCAGGCTGTCATGGAGGCACAGACATGTTCTGAATGTAACACCAGATATATGCTTAGGATTATGGATGCAGCATAGTCTGACATCCATAACTGCCTCCACTGCTCTTGGACATCCTGGATCAGTTCATTGATGCAGTGGACAGAAGGTAGGCTGAGACAGTGTCTGTCTTGGACCACACATTGTCTGTACTGGAACGTGTGGTTGGAGTTGAGTGTCAGACTCGTGGACATAGGTCAGCAACCCCATCTGCTGAGAGTCCATGTGGCCATACACAGTCACGTTCCTGTAGTGGCAGTACATCCAGTACTACAGAGGGGAGTGTGCTGTCCACACCATGATGTGCTCCATGGGCTCCTGGTCCTGGGCTTTCCTGTGGGAGCCACATTCCCAGCAGACAGCAGTCACAGTCAGGTACTAGCACTGCTTCTGACCTTGGACATGGAGGTGACAGTGCAACTCCTGGCAGAGCCAGTTCCCGTATTCAGGGCTGGAGATGGTGAACTGTCAACTCTACCATGTATGGTCCAAGCTGTGCAATATACAAACATGTAGGGCTAGCACTGAGATTGACTGTGTACATGCACACACTCACACACCACTTTCAAATGCAGGTCACCTACAGACACACATGGCACATTTCCATGGTCCATCTTACCTGCTTCCCTTCCTGACTCACACAAATGCTGTCAACCATTTGAGTCAGCCTAGGCCTCCTGCACCTCCACACCACACCCTGTGCAAGTGATGATACCTGTGCCACATCCCTGTCATCCTCGCTATCCATGCAGGGAAATGAAGCTATGTGCCTGGTGCACAGGGTAATTATTTTAGTTAACATGTACTTGTGTAATGCAGTGTTGTTTTGCCATGACACTTGTAGTGGTTACCAATAGGTACTGCATGCTGGCATTTGTCATGAGTAAGCTACATACTTTTGTGTACCTTATGTTGTATGATGTTGTAATGGCTGTTTAGTTATACAATGACAGGTGTGTCATGGACCTGTTTCTGTTTCAGGAGTCTGTTGGGATAACCTATGGATACACAGCAGCAATAAAGCAGCACAGGATGGCATGTCAGCCCAGTAGAAATATATCTTCATCAAGGTACAGCACTATAAGTGCATGACTCCATGGGTTCAGGCTAACAAGGACAATGGCAGCATTCAGCATACTCATGCATCCCTAATCTGTGAAAAGATCTGCTACCCTCGATAAGTGACACCAGGGTTTTGGGAACTAACACATCTACAAGCTGTGGTGATGGAGATGACCCATCTACAAATATACTGTGTCCAGTACAGACAGTTGCCCGACACCAGTTATGATCATCGTGTTCTGCATCCCATTGTGTAACTTGCACATGATGTGTGTCACAGCAGATGTGTGCTTCACATGCATGGGGCACCTGTTTTATGTAGGGTGTACTGTCTGTGCTGCATACCTGTCTTCCCAGCATGTACTATGTATAACACAGCAATGTTGTAGGTGTGTAGTACAGCTGAGACACGTGTCAGTCCTGTCATGGATATGCAGGAGGTACACTGTGGGATCTGACACCTCCCTGTATGGAGCAATACACATCCCCTCCAAAGCAATTAGGAGACAGACTACACATATATGTTCATGATAAGGACTCCATAGGACATTTTATCTACACTGTGTATTGATGCACAATGGAACCTGTGTGGCTGCTACAGTTGTATGATATGTTTGTCTAGTAACATGGCAAGGGTGACATTGCACACAATGATAGGTATGATGACTGCCATATTCAGTATAGTAGTAGTGACAATCTTGGATTTATATCCCAAACCTGTCGGTATAGGTTGTACAACAGTGAATGCATCCCCATGTCTTTCCGACCAGTGAAAGTCAAAGGTTACATTACACTCTGTGTCCATAACTCTATGTGTAATGGCTCAACTGTGTGCAGTATGCAGACACTACAATATTTTGCATGGGAGGATGATTTTCCACAGGATAGTATTGTGCAGTCAATGGCATTTTGTCTTTGTCAGTGGCTCAGACAACAACTGACTCTGTCTTAGGCCATCCTGGATAACTGTTGGGTCTGTGTGGGATTCTGTGACAGCTCCTAATATGTAATCACCTGCTAATGTACTCAGTCAGAGGTCACTGACAGTGGCTTCATTGCAGCATATGTCTCCAATGCTATATTTCCAGAGTATGACTGTTAGACACTTGTCTATCCACCAGCTGACATAACACTCTGTACATGACGCACACAGTTTCCAGCATGGCCTGCTGGCCTAATATTGTCATACACCTTGTCAGGCCATAGTTGGTGGAATGAGACTTATGTCCAACATCCACTGCATAGTGTAACAGTCAATGGGCTCTGCCGGTTGCAGTTGGTAGGCATGATCTGGCCTTGAGCAAAAGTAACAGTGTTTGGTCCAGTGTCAATGGGTATATGACAGTTTTAGCGCTCATATCCATGCTAACTCCTATCATAGCATTTCAGGTGACATGACTCAGAGATCTGGGGACACCACTTGGCAATACATACTGGTTGTCCTCTGTGTAAGTAAGTACTGCAGTTACTTCCAGCATGTTGCAAGAAGGGAGTCATGCAAGGTGTCTGTACAGAGCACAGACAAACATGTTAGGAAAGTATAATATGTACACACTGTGTTGCTTAGTCATGCTGCAGCTCACTTTCCCAAAAGATAGTCCACATCCTTACCTACAATGCCCTGGAGCAGTGCCATGACATCCCCACATGGGGAACCCACATATTGCATCATGTGTTTACCAATATGGGTGACCATGCAAACATCCTGGCAGATAAATTCAGTGCAAACTTCACCCCCCTCTCACCCCCAAAAGGGCCCACAACAATACTGGAAAAGTGTAGCGTCCCAGAAATCACAGATGCACAGGTGAAAATAGCCCTTTCAAAAGCCAAAAGCACAGCATCAATCAGGCCAGATGGTGTCCCAGGCTGCGTCTTGCACGAACTACAGAACGAACTAACCCCCACCTAAACACGTTGTTCAACCTCAGCCTCTCCACAGACTATGTGCCCATAGAATGGTGCATAGCAATGGTTATTCCACTCCACAAAGGAGGGGCCACAACTGACCCTAGTAACTATTGCCCCATAAGCCTGACTAGCCTGGTCTGCAAGGCTATGGAGCACATCATCATAGAACTCATTAACAAAGACATTGGAACCTCCAAACACTTGACCCGACCCAGTTCAGCTTTGTTAAGGGTAGATCATGCCCACTAAACCTGGTTGACTTCTTCAAGACAGTCCCCAAGGCCATAGACAAGGGAAAGGTTGTTCACACAGCCTACCTTGACCTCGCCAAGGCTTTCGACACCATTCCTCACTTGGGTATTACAGGAAAAACACACCAGCCTGAACATAACCCCTACGTCACAAGATGGGTTGCCAACTGTCTTACAGACAGAACTCACACAGTAAGAATAGCAAGCTCCAGGTCCAACTCTAAACCAGTCACAAGTGGTTTCCCGCAAGGCTCGGTCCTGGGACCCCTACTGTTCGGCATATACTTCTCAGAAGTACAGGCAAACACAGGAGGACTATGGCTAACCAAGTTCGCCAATGACTGCAAACTGGGAGCCATAATTGACTCTCCGGCCAACACGGACATCCTCCAAAAGGGCCCTACTGAGACAGACACCTGGTGTCAAAGTCATGACCTCAAGCTAAATGCCAAAAAATGCATAGTCATCCCATTTGGGAAAAACAAAACACCCACGTATTACCACATAGGTGGCAGCCCCCTTAATACAGAAGAGGTAATAAGAGATCTGGGGACCCAGGTAGATAGTAATCTTTCCTTTGACAATCATATTGCCAAAGTAGTTAGGAAATCCTTCTATGTGGCCCATCTAATTACTAAAGGGTTCGTATCTAGAAATAAAGAGGTTATAGTGCCCCTCTACTCGTCAGTCCTCAGACCCATCATAGAGTACAATGCCCCATTTGGGATGTACCTCACAAGACACTTCCAACAGCTGGAGAGACCACAAAAGTACCTCACCAAGAAGATTACTGGTCTCAAACAGATGTCCTATGCAACCCGACTGAAAAAACTCTGGCTGTACTCAGTGGCATATTGCTTACTCAGAGGTGATCTCTGCTTGACTTACAAAGTCATGTCCAACTCAGAATTGATGGACATGCTCCACCTAAAAAAATCCAAGTCACTGCGAGCCACGCACTCTAGTGAGCTAAACCTTGCCACAACAATAAATAGAACATGCTGGAGGGATATATTCCTGTCACAGAGACTCCCCATGCTTTGGAACAAAATTCCAAACTACATTAGGCAGAGCCCCTCACTAACACTCTTCAAGAGAAACCTCGACGAGTGGATAAGTAACAGAAAATACACCCCTGGGATCACTTCATTGGCTCTGCTTGACAGAGGATCAGTTAATTATTCAATGAGGTGGCAAAAGCCGACACACTCTGGCTAGGCTTATAAATGCCCTCGGGCAGATAGCCTAGTACCTACCTATGAACCTATGAACCTAATGCATCCTTCCCAGTGTGAAGTCCTCCCTGGTGGGATCTGGTCAGAGATCAGTCTCCTTAGAACTACCAGCATGCACTCCCCTTGCAGACAATACAGACATATATGTCAAGAAAGCCACTTATTGCCTCCTGTGGGATGGTTGACATAACGTGACTGCATCTCCCTCTTCAGATGGGATAGGCAAGTCTGCAGAGCTCTACACCCATGCATTATGTTAGCAGCATTGCAACTGCATGAACTTGGTTGTACAGGAAAGGAGGGACACAGGCACATCATGGCTCAGCAAAGCTGATTGGTGGACAACTGCCATTAGCAGGCTGTACAATAACAGGTGGACAGTACTGAGTGACAGTTGGGGTGAAGGTGCCCCCCCCTAACATGGAGGCACTGCATCCTCAGCTAAAAGAAGCACATGGTGTTGTTGTGATGTTGTGTAGACATGGTAAGTGACAAAATTAGCCACCCACACAAAGCAGAACCACAACGCGCAATGTAGTTACATGTGTGACCTCAAAGGACAGACCCAGATTGTCCCTGACCTCATATGTCATGATGCCACATATGATAGGTCTGTACTCATACCTAACCTGTACTACCACACTGTCTGCATCAACTACACCCCCTTGTCCCCACCACATGTGACACATGACATTCCCACAACCTGTCTCATAACTTCCATATTTACAGAGCAGTTCATAAGTGGCCTGTCAATGGAAGATAGACAGCATCTATTGCACATGCTAGCATTCCAGGCTGCATCTCACATGTGATCTGACAAGGATTACTAACATGATTGGGAAACCCTTGCAATCATACTGACATCACTGGCTGCACACCAGCTGAGTGGACAATGGCAACTGTTATACCCTTGCACAGAGGTGGTGCATCCAATAGCCAACATAACTATTCACCTCTTTATCTAAGTATCCATACCTGCATGCCCATAGGGGCAATCATCATGGAGCTGATCAGCACATATATATGTAATCTACACACAGTTGACTGTACACAGTTTGGATGTGTGACAGGAGGAACATGACTGTTACACATGGTGGACATTTCTGAGGCAGTCACCATAGGTTCATAGGTTCATAGGTTCATACTAGGCTATCTGCCCGAGGGCATTTACAAGCCTAGCCCATAGTTTTGTGGCTTACGCCACCCCTTTAGTATGGGGAACTATACCCATTATTTTGCTGTGCCTCTGTTGAGCAGTGACACTGAGGTAATCCTGGGGTATATCTGTGATCTCCCATCCATTGGTCAAGATTTCTCTTGAACAAGGCCAGCGAGGTGCTCTGCCTCACATATACCGGGATTTTATTCCACAGCATAGGGAGTCTTTGGGTGATGAATCTATCCCTCCAGCACGTCCTATTAATAGCCGTGTCGAGGTTTAAGTCTCCCGCCCTTGTGGCTCTGACAGATCTAGATTTTTGAGGTGAAGCATATTCATCAAATCTGGGTTTGACATGGCCTTGTATGTTAGGCAAAGGTCACCTCTGAGCAAGCGGTAGCGACTGAATAGAGCTGGAGTTCTTTCAGTCGGGCAGCATAGGACAGATGTTTGAGACCCTTTATCCTTTTGGTGAGGAACTTTTGTGGCCTCTCCAGCTGCTGCAAGTGTCGGGTCAGATACATTCGAATGGGGCATTGTACTCAATCATTGGTCTGATGAGTGATGAGTATAGGAGACTATGACCTCCCTTGATCTAGATGAGAATCCCTTCATGATAAGGTGGGCAATGTAGAAGGTCTTCCTAACTACTTTAGCTACATGGGTGTCGAATGACAGACTACTATCAACCTGGGTCCCCAGGTCCCTGATAACTTCTTCTGTACTCAGTGGATTGCCACCTATTTGGTAGCTAGGGTAACCTTGTTTTTCCGAAGGGTATGACTATGCATTTTTGGCATTTAACTTTAGGCCATGGCTCTGGCACCAGTTATCCGTTTCTGTGAGACCCTTCTGAAGGATATCTGTGTCAGATGTGTTTTACTATGGCCCAGTTTGCAGTCATCTGCAAACTTTGTCAGCCATAACCCTCCTGTGTTTGCTTGTACTTGGAAAAGTAGATGCCAAACAAGAGTGGGCCCAGGACTGAGCCCTGTGGTACACCACTTGTGACAGGCTTTGAGTCTGACATGGCGCCAGCAACTCTGACCCTGTGGGTTCTGTCACTCAGCCAGTTTGCAACCCATCTTATGATGTATGGGTTAACATTTAAGCTGATGAGTTTTTCAATGATACCGAGTGGGGTATTGTATCAAAGGCCTTCGCCAGATCGAGGTAGGCTGTATGGACTGCCTTTCCTCATCAATGGCTTTGGTGACTGTTTGAAAAAGTCAACCAAGTTTAGAAGGCATGATCTGCCTTTGACAAAGCCAAACTGGGATGGATCCAAAGTCTGCAAATTCCTATGTCTTTATTTATGAGGTCCATTATGATCCTCTCCATGGCTTTGCAGATAAGGCTTGTCAAGCTAATGGGCGGTAATTTCAGGGTGGAGGCACCGCCTTTGTGAAGTGGGACCACAGTTGCAGTGCGCCACTCCTGGGTACGTATCCAGAGGTAAGACTATGATTAAACAGCTGTCCTAGCTGTGGGTTTAATTCCTCATTGAGTTCGTGGAGCACACAGCGGACACCATCAGGTCCCATGGATGCTGTGTTTTTGCTTTGGAGAGCAGTTCTCACTTGGGCGTTGGAGATGTTTGGGGGCTGCAATCGCTTGGTATAGATATCTCTCCTTTGGGAGGGAGGGGAGAAGTTTGCACTGAACCTGTCAGCCAGTATGTTGGCAATGTCTGTAAGATCAGTAATCTTCACATCATTTTGAACTAGTTCTGAGCATATCTGGGAGTTTCCTCCCAGGTTTCTAACATAGCTAAAGAAGGCCTTATGATTGTCTTTCGAGTCTTTAGCTATTTTCTCTCAAAATTTGCTTTGGATGATTTTATGAGAGCTCTTAGTTTTTACTTATAGTGATCAAGGGTGTCTTACCATTTAAGGATTTTGCTCTATCTTGTAGTAGCTTCCTCCTTTTGTTGTAGAGTTTGTTTATGGCTGGGGTCCACCAGAGTGGACGCTTGCCTTTGGTACAAAGAGTCTTTGTTTTGCTTGGGATTGCCTTATCCATGCAGTCCTGCAGGTGCTGGTAGAAGGCATTTGTAAGTGATTCAGCGGCTTGAGTACTGTTTTCCATCGGCTCGGGGCCTTAAAGGAGACCACACTAGTCTTTAGAAGTGTGAAGTCGGCTTCGAGAAGTTCTTTACTGTGGTCTTTTTATTTCAGGTGGGGTGGGATGAGGACCTCCAGCGAGATTAGTTGTGATCTGATCTCACCAGTGAGGTATACTTCGGTGTTGAACATTGTGCTCCCATGTTCGTGATGATGAGATCAAGTATGTTTTCTCCTCTTGTGGGGATGGTGACTAGTTGTTCCATGGCATTTGAGTTTATGAATTCCAGGAACTTTTGGGCTAGGGTGTTTGGGCTTGAGTAGTGTTCCCAGTCTATATTAGGGTAATTGAAGTCACCTAGTATGATGGTGTTTGGTGATACATTTATCCCCTCTAGTGTTTTCAGGAAGGCCATGTGAGGTTCCTGAGTTTGTGAGGTGGCCTGTAACATGCTACAATTTGCAGAGCAGTCTTGCCTATGGTTAATTGCACCTGGATGGTCTCCGATGCATCGCGTTGCCACCAGTCTTGAGGTGTGGGTGTCTTTGATGAATATGGATACCCCTCCTTTCTTGGTATTGTCCGGATTTTGGGGCGGAGCGCATGATAAGAGGTAAAACCTGATAGTGCTGGGGTGCTCTCAGGAGCCTTGAACCAGGTTTCTGTCACTGCACAGACATCGATGTTCTCCATACTGAGAAGGGCCTCAGTGCGTGCATTTTGAGATTTAGACTTCTGGCATTGAGCAGCATTACCCTTAGTTTTTCCTTTTTGTGTTCTAGGGTGGTAGGTTTAGAATTTGAGCCTTGCCTAAAAAGGCACTATGGGGTGGCAAGAGCCTTTGCCAATATCCGGAATCCCAGGGGTGACAGGTGCAAGCCGTCCCTGCAGCGTGGCTTGTCCAGCATGTCATCCCAGGCAGACAGACATTGGATCCCCTTTGAATGACACCAGAGTTTAAGCCAATTGTTAAAGCTGATCATCTTATCTCTGTATTGTGGCATCATTCTTGGTGAAGGTAGGATACTGCTCAAGGTCAGGGTCATACCTGCCTGGGCTACATAATCAGAGAGCTCCTCAATGTCTCTTTTCATGTAGTCCAGGATGCGTCTCAGGTCGTTTACACCAGCGTGGACAATGACTGAGTCATATTTGTACCTGCTGTTGAGAGACCTGAGTGCTTGCGTTATGTGGCGGATTCTAGCGCCCGACAGGCAACTTACTGTGACCTTCTCCTTACTCAGTCTGGTGAGCGGGACGTCAGTGTGTCTGACTATGGAGTCACCAATGACTAGTGTGTCTGGCATTGTGTTTGGCCTTAAGGGCTGTGACTGTTTGACACTCTGACTGTGAGGTCTATGTGTTGCAGGTGTTGTGTTCTGAGGTGGTGGTTGTTTGGGTGTCTGCTTTGGTGGCCTCTGCTGTTTTGGTAGATTTTTGATCAGAGCCTTGAGTATGTCTTTGTGTGTTTATGTGTATGATTTGAGGTTGTGATGGTACTATGTGAGACTGGGTCTGAGTGAGGGTGCATCAGGGTGTACAACCCCCAGACTGTGCCAGCCTGTCTGACTATATCCCCCATTCAGGCAACATTTACAAAGCACCCACTTAGGCATCCACAATACTGTCATTGTAAGGGTCACTAAGTAGCCCATTGATGGCGCACCTATGCAACATAGGGACATCTGTCTCCCATAACTGATCTGTAAGCAGCAGTGCTCAAATGGGTGCAGTCCTGGGTCGTCTACTGCTTGGAATCTATTTAACCACAATACATGACTACTGAATGACTGTTGCTAACAATGTTGTCTGATGCCTCAAATTGTGAGCACTCATACAGTCTCTGTGGTATGTCACTATCCTGCAAGAGGGTACTGCGAACACATGCCTGTTGACACACTAATGGCCATAAACTCCAAGCAAATATATATGTAGTATCATTTCCATTGGTTAGACCTATGTACCTGGTACGTAGCACATTAGTCGCAACATGTGATGTCCATTCTCAGTAGTGAAAGAACTGGGCACACATCTGGCCAAACAGGTTTACACCTAATGTACCTCAGATCACCATGTCTCTACAATGGTATGGAAGGAATCATATGGCATAGCTGAGGCCACAGTCACCTGTAAGTGACATACTCATAACCTCCACGTACTCTTCCCTTAACATGTCAATATCTAAGTGCAATGGCCATTTGCTGACATATCTTTCCAAGCAATACTGGCAATTGCACTCAACAGTATGATCCCTCACAAGGACACTTTATGTCTTCAGTATGTGTCCAATGGGGTTCGTCTGCAAAGAATGTCATTGTCACCTATGGCATATAGACCACTCATAAGTGATCTGTGCCTTGCATACAGGGCAATGTGTGACCCTGCTTGAGTGAATGTGCTGCCTATCTGTAGGAGGCATAGTAGATGTATAGCTCACTGTAAGGACATTAACCTCCTATGTGATGTTAGTACTACATGCTTGTAAGAGAGATTTGTCTAGAAGACTTAAACACACCCTTGAAACAGAACCCTGCCTAATGGCACACAGTGCACTTAAGTACACCTCAGCACTTGCCATCTGTATGACTAGCTGGATGACCGTCATCTCAACACAGGACATCTGCCTGTGTTCCTCTTGGACTGGGGCAATATGTACTGATCCTGTAACTACAGGTATAAACATGTATATGATTGTGAGGGCTGTATGGCTAATATGCTAGTTAAGTTCAAATGTCCTATGGTTCCATAACATGATGTAAAATGCTCTAACAGCTTCACACACAAACATGGCTACATTGAGGCTACCACCACTTCTAATCACTGTGTATAGGACACACCAAGGCACACACATAGTGCAAGTTGGCTGTATGTAGATGAGAACACTTACCTATGTAATGGTGCACACTACAGATCATAGTATGTGTTGCCCTCAACACACCTCATGTCTGCTAGTACTATCAGTTTAGGACATATTATGCTTGATGACATAAGCAGGCCTTGTTGTGGCTGGTCCTTTCAGGGGCCACATTATCCACTACAAATAAAACACTGTAAAACCCTACCTATTTCTAAGTTACCAAGGTAATCATATTTATGCCACATGGACATACACACACACCAAGTAGCATGGAGTAAGAGTAGAACCCCTACCTATCTAGTGTTATACACTATAGTTCACAGTACTTAGTACATGCTCCACAGTTTAAGTCTGATACTATGCTGTCAGCTGGTAGTCTTAAAGTGGATGACAACATCAGGCCTTGTAGAAGAGGGCAGTTTGGAAGCAATCAGCAAGTTATAGTTCCAAAAAGTGCATAATCATTCCAGGTGGATAGCCCATTGTCCATTGTTTTACAGGGGGATATACACACACACACACACACACACACACACACACATAGACACCAAGTGGGGGGACTGAGATTAGAACCCCTATCTATCTAGTCTTATACACTATAGATCACAGTACTTATTGCAGGCGACACATGTTAAGTCTGTTGTATATGTGATTGCAGGCCCAGTACTTGTGCATTACACAAACTATGTTCATGTTGAACAGCATATGTGGCCTGCAGAGTGATATTGCTTCATACTGTTATTTGCATCTAGTATCCTAGTAGTGAGATAACTGTTATTATCCTAGCTATGTGTGTACAGTTACCAGTATTGCTGTTTGCAGTGAGATAGGCAAACCTGTGGGCAGGACCAATGTGATCTCTGTCCATGCGTGTATTGACAACATTATACATTACACCACCTGCTCACCTGTGTCTGTCTACATGATGACATCCAGTAGGCACAGGGGTCTGTATGTAAGTAGATATTTAGTCTGTAGGTATTTACTGTTGCACCCTTAGTTTGGATTCATTGAGCAACAGTATGAATGTGTGATAGTGCAGATTTACTCACCATTATTAAGGTATGTGGGACAGTACAGACATCCACACACATATTTATGCATATAACAGGGATGTATATATAAATGTAGCTGTGTATGTATGATATGTATATGTGTTAGGTAGATATATGGGGAGAGTCTATGTATCATTTTAATATATATATATATATATATATATATATATATATATATATATATATATATATATATGTATGTATATATCTATTTGACACTACATAGCGATATATATACTAGGTATGTGAGAAAGAGATAGTGACAGATGGCTATGTATACGTATATGTCTGTATGTATAGACATCTTTACATAATAGGTCATTTTGATGAAGGGGCAACAGAATTGTGCTCATTTTAACTAAGTGTATGGGCATGCCCAGTAGGACTGTCAGTACTTATAATGTGACTCCAGGCCACACCTACCTGCACTCCAGTCCTGGATTTTGTGTGTTACAGACAATGACATCTGTCCCTGTTTCTGCAGTACTGCATTTCTCTCAAAATGCCCATGACATTCTCCAGCTTTCTGCTGTACTTAATATGTGACTGAGGTTCATATTGTTACAGCACACACAGACAGTCTGTGAAACACCAACATAATAATACCTCACATGCAAAAGATGTGAATACTTACAGATTAGAACCATCAACACCATCACCCATGCTAATTTCCCTAGTCCACTGAGCCACACAGGCTGCCAGACAGAGAGGAGTCATCCATCACACAATCAACAGCATAAATATGTACGTTGTTATTCCTGCAGTACGTAAAACATACAATGTGTGATCAAGTTCTATGTTACAACCCTGAGATTGCCTGGTCTGCTTATATACCATTGCTGACTTACTGTTAATGCAGTTATATGGGAACACTGCTGTGTTGGGGTGGGGAAACAACAGCACATGATCTGCTGGGATAGACAGTAGTACAAATATCATGTGACCCTACTGTTTAACATCTCCCTTGACTGATGTAGTGAATATTCCAACCATGAGACCTAGTGATTATTAGAGAACACATGCTATTGAACTGGGTATCTGTAGTCCCATGTAGATGTTACTTCTGTCCACATAGCCAACTATATTTTCTTGCATAAATGCAGCAGATCCATACATACAATACTATATTATAGTAATCCTTACAAGTAGTGTGTAGGTTAGAGACTTACCTTGCAAATGCAGCAGTTGACAGAACTGTAGTTCAGGGCTGACTCTGTGTGATGCAAGCAGTATACAGCCAATACATGGATAGGTACAGGTTGCCTGGCATCAACAATGTTAATATATGTATGTGAGTAGGAGTAAGGTGTCAGTCCCTAGGGCCCTAGGTTGTCAGTGAATGTGCTATGCATTGTCTCTTAACCAAAGCCAGGGTGTACTGGACATGCCTACAACTGCCTACAGGGACATCATCAGGGGCTTTCTCCTGCAAGTCCTCCTGTGAGTGTAGCTGTGGTGACCTAGGCACTGGTGGGGGACTGTGTATCCCTTCCCTTTGCTGATCCTGCTGCAGCTGTTTCTCCAGGATCATTTTGTGTAGCATGGCACATACAGTGAACATATGTGCACATATGGCTGGACAGTACTGCAGAGCTCCACCAGATATATCAAGGTACTGGAACCATGACTTCAGAAGCCCAAACACATGCTCTATGATCATCCTAGTTTGTGCATGTGCCTCATTATGGTGTTCTTCTGTGAGTATGTTTGCATTTCTGATGGGTGTTATCATCCACGGTTCCAGTGCATAGCCAGCATCCCACAGTAAATGGCCATGTGGGATGGGCCCCCCTTGCAAACATCTGATACAGCTGTGAAGCATGCCAAATATGAGAGTTGTGATAACTGCCAGGGCTACCAGCACACACATTCATGATAATCCCCTGGGCATTGCACACAACCTGGCAGTTGATGGAGTTGTACCCCTTGTGGTTGATGTAGATTCTACCCTCCTCACTGGGTGTTGACTTGGTGTGTACATGAGTGCAGTCTATGTCACCCAGTACCTCAGGGTAGTGTGCTACATGGTAGAAGTGTTGCATATTGCTGGTCCTCACCTCAGGGATGAGAGGAAAATAAATGTGCTCACTGGCATGTGGTAGCATGGCATCCAGAAACTGGTGGAGTACCCTGGATGCTGATGCCTGTGAGACAACCCATCATGTCCCCAGACGGTCTTTGGAAGCTAGTATCCTAAGGGCTACACATACCTTTGTTTCCACTGGGATGGGTTCCCTTCTATTGGCTCTGGGTCTGAGTTGATAGCGGCAGAGCTCACTGAGTTCTTGTAGTATGTCCCTGTCCACCCTGTAGTTCTCTACAATCTTCAGCTCATGTAGCTCCTGGAAGGTTACCCTGGCACTGAACACTCTTCTCCTTCTCTCTTTAGGCCTATTGTAGAGTAGAATAAAACTGGATACGACCACCACAAAATAATGAACAAAATCCAATTTTTATTCGAATGAGCACTTTCACGTACTATATACGCTTCCTCAGATTTCAACAAACCATACAAGTCCCAATGTTTAAATACCATCATCCAACACATTTAATTACTTAATCAATTAAAAGTGATTAAGAATAATTGAACTCAGCTAAAAGCACTTGTTACATTAATGCACAGCAACCCAGTTCCACTTTTTTATCTAATGGCAGGGCATTTCATAAAACCACTGCAAAGCGCTAAGCGCTAAAAAAGCAGCATACTCCTTCATTAGATAAAGACTTCTAAATAGATAACATCTCATTACTAACAACAAAACTGATACTATGTAATAAAGGTGTATCAATATATAAATATTGTTCATGTATAAATTAACACATTGCTGTAAATCTAATATATATAATGAATAAACAAATATATAAATAAAAATATAAACAATATACAACAGAAACGTATGAATTTAAAAACCTTTTAAAAGGAAGAATAAAACATAATTAGTCACGCTCGCATTATTTGCGAGCATCAAGAACTGGTTTGATGCTAATAAATTGAATAAGACCAGGATCTATATGGGCTCTTAATTTAAAAATCCAATGAAGTTCAATAGATTCTAGATAACACATATTATTCCCACCCCTCTTGTTCTGGTGGACTAATTGCAGTACTCTGAATCTAAAACTATGACTAGGGTGAGTGATGGTATGCCTAGCTAATGCATTCTGCTGTTTTTTCTTTCTTATATCATATGTGTGGTTATAAATTCTATCTTTTAACCTTCTTGAAGTCACACCCACATAAAATGCTACACATTGCGTACAGGTAGCTAGGTAAATCAAATTTACATTATCACAACTAGCATAAAACCTCTGCTTAAAAACATATTCCATAGTAGGATGAATATAACACTGTTCATCCACTATAAAACTACACATCTTACATCTATTACAACGATAGGTACCCAATCTAATTGTTCTTAATTTATCTTGTTCAACGTGAAAATGCTCTTTACAAAGGATTCCACTAAGATTCTTACTGTTTCTATAGCTGAATCCTGGGGTAGATCCTACTATATTCAATATCTTGGGGTCTATCACTAAAACTTGTCAATTTCTCCTAATAATATCTACTGTTCTACTGTTATCATTAGTATATCTGGTAACGAAGGTTACCCTGGAATTATTCAAAGTCTTCCTATTTCTATTGTGATTACTATTCAAGGTTCTAGTATCACTATCTTTGCCTCTGAGAACTAAATGCTTGATCTTAACAATCATGGAGCTGTTATAACCCCTAACTGTAAATAACCTATGCATAATATCCAGTTCTGTATGCATGTTCATGGGATCTTTACATAATCTCATAATTATGGTAAACTGTCCCTTGACAATATTAGAAAAAAACAAATCTAGGATGCATGCTGGTAAAATGCAAAAGTGCATTCTTCCAACAGGCTTTTCTATAAAGCGAAGTGGAGATAGATCCTATGTTGTTCTTGACTATACTAATATCTAAAAAGTCCACTTTAACGTGGGAGAAGTCCAAAGTGAATCTTAAAAAAATCTGTCGTAGTTTCTAGATAAGTAATAAACACTTTTAAATCATCTATACTGCCTTTCCAAAAAAGCAGTGTATCATCTACAAATCTTCTGTAGAAGATCACTTGTTTGTAAAATATACAGTCAAACAAATATTTTTTCTCCCAATAGTAAACAACTAGATTTGCATATGAATTCACACAGGGGATGCCCATGGCAACCCCCCATTTCTGTGCAAATAATTTGACTTTGAACATGAAGACATTATTGGATAATATAATTTCTAAAAGTGTACAGATGAGTATTTGTTGACTATTACTTATTCCTTGAGTTGAGCACAAAACCTGCCTCAAAGCTTCTATACCAAATTCATTAGGAATTGAGGTGAATAAATTTTTATTATACCATGACCCCCCTAAAACGTGCACACTGATTGGCCAGCGTGCCCGTTGTAAATCGAGTTATACTAATGGAAAAAGGTCCGTCGCCGACTTTTTCCATTAGTATAACTTTTAAACACTGTCTCGCTATGTTAAATGGGTTTAACATAGTGAGACTTTTAAAATAAGCAACGGAGATCTCCGTTGCTTATTTTATGTTAAACCCATTTGCAACGGAGAAAGCAAGATCTCCGTCTCGCTATGTTAAATGAGTTTAACATGGGCAAATTTAAAATAAGCAACGGAGATGTCCGTTGCTTATTTTAAACTGTCTCGCTATGTTAAACTCATTTAACATAGATTATTTTGAAAAAGCAACGGAGATCTTGCTTTCTCAGCGTTGCTTTTGCTCTGATGTACTGCGCGGCGCAGTACATCAGAACTACCATGGATGCCAGACATCTGCGGAAGGGCAGTAAACAGGCATTATACTATGCCATTATTTAAGAAAAGTAACAGTTTCTTTTCTTAAATAATGTCACTTCTGGGTGTGGGTAATGCTACGGTTGGCTTTGTTTGGTCCCTCGGGCCCGGGACCAAACCCACCACACCACGTGGGTAATTATTGCTATAACATCTAGTGTGACCAATAAATATGTAGAGTCAAGAGTTCCATTGGTATAACTGGCCAACTCATCATTTAACTGATAGCTGTCTTTCAAAATATTAGGCACCTTCCTAACCAAAGGTCCCAATATACTATCAACATAGCTCGACATTCTTTCTGTTACCCAGCCATTCCCTACTACTATGGGTCTCATAGGTGGGGGGAATGTGTTCTTATGAACCTTGGGCAGGCCTTTGATATAACGAATCGTTGGATGTTCAACCAGAAAATAGTTATATAACTCTTTTGTTATCTGCCTGCACATCAGCAGATCATAAAGGTCATCATGGACCCTCGTGACCATTTTCAAAAAACATTCATGGTTAATTTCCATATAGACATTAACATCACATAACATTTCTATCATTGTTATATCATAGTGTTTAGCATTTAATATTACTACCCCTCCCCCCTTATCAGCAGGCTTTATCACCAATTTACTATTCATAGATAAACTCGTCAAGGACTGTTGTTGTTCTTTCGTTAAATTAAAATAGGTGCACCTATGTCATTGTTTCGCAAAATATGCATATAAATCATTCTCACATAGATTAATGAAGCTCTCTACATTCGCTGGCAAAGTAGGAACAAATGAGCTTCTACATTTAAATTGTTGAACAGGTTGTGTTGTTTTCTTATCTAAGGCAAACATTAACCTAAGTGCTATCGCATGCCCAAACAGTCTCAAGTCCACCAACAACTCACTCAAATCACTGGCTTGTGAAGGAATGAAGGATAATCCTTTATTAAGTAAAGAATCGTCCGCTAGACTGAGCTCAAAGCTGGAGAGATTAAAAACAAGTTTGTTCAATTCTTGACTCTTCGTCTCTTACCTTGATTCTCGTCTGAGAACTTCCGCTTCCTGAGGCCTCGACTGTTGGATCTTGTCCTGGAGGTCTCTCGAACTGGGATGGGTTCCCTTCTATTGCCTCTGGGTCTGAGTTGATAGCAGCAGAGCTCAGTGAGTTCTTGTAGTATGTCCCTGTCTGCCCTGTAGTTCTCTACAATCTTCAGCTCATGTAGCTCCTGGAAGGTTACCCTGGCACCGAACACTCTTCTTCTTCTCTCTCTAGGCCTATTGTCTTCAATTTAGCTGTGCCTGTTTGCGAAATGCGCCTCCATGCTGAGCGTGCCTTTCAGGGGGAGTGGTGTCTACTATCTTCTAAGCTTTGTTTAGCTAAAGGGCATGTTTCTGCATGACTGCATGGTGCACCACTGTTCTGAGCATGGAAGTCTGGAGGGGTGTACACTAAGTGCTAAGCTTTGTTTACCTACAGGCTGCGCGTTTGCATGGAGTGCATTGGGCTTCTGAAGTCACGGTTCAAGTGCCTTGATATATCTGGTGGAGCTCTGCAGTACTGTCCAGCCATATGTGCACATATTTTCACTGTATGTGCCATGCTACACTGACTTCAGCATCTAGTACATACAGATGTAGCAGACCTGCAGCAGCCCCTAGCATTCTCTCAGTTAAAATTCCCAAGTCTGTACTCCAATGGTGCAGAGTGTGGGGGAAAAATCAGAATGTAGGGTGTATGCATACTTATAGTACTCTGCTGTAGGTGCTGTGTGATTGGCTACCTATGATTCATTGCAACTGCCTAGTATATCATTAACATCATTTTATGACCCAGGTTTAAGTTAAACAGGGGTCAAAACTAATATATTATTGGCTTTTAGATACACTCAGCATTGTGGCACTCCACACAAACACGCAGCCTGTAGGTAAACAAAGCTTAGCACTTAGTGTACACCCCCCAGACTTCCATGCTCAGCACAGTGGTGCACCATGCAGTCATGCAGAAACATGCCCTTTAGCTAAACAAAGCTTAGAAGATAGTAGACACCACTCCCCCCCAAAAGGCATGCTCAGCATGGAGGCGCATTACACAAACAGGCACAGCTAAACTGAAATAACCTTAGAAGTCATTGGACACACCCTTCCCTGATGTCAGCTACCTGCTCTGTAAACACCAACATAGTTATCTGCCTACATGGAGGGGATATGCAGACACAATTACCCCCTTATGCTATTCAGTAACTCCACCTCATTTGCATAGGGATCTGTGCTCACAGCCTGAAAACTACATGCTTCATAGCTCTACCATGTTAGCAACAACACCAAAGCATTACTGTAGATATTCCACACAAGGTCCTGTAATACATTTCTGTTACATAATATTATTTTTTTTTCCAATTTTTTTTTTTTTATAAAGCGTGCTTGTGCACTGAGGTGCATTGCACAAACATGGCCAGATTATTAAAAAAATAAAATTAATTGAACTTATTTCCTTTAATTTTTCAGACACATAGGATAATAGTTTCACTCATATCTGTATGTGGTATGCCATTTTTGTCCATATAGCTACATTTTTACAGCCTCTTTTGTCTGTCTACACTCATGTAAACAGAATTTTTCCGTATACACTACAGAGACTGACACGGAATCTGAAGAGCTGTCTATCTGCTTGCTAGATCACTCTACCTGCCTCATTTGCATGTGATTCACCTGCTTATGAGATGATCTGCTTGCCACGGAACTTCCCATGTTGGCGCATGCATGCGCACCACCCAGCAGTGCTTACTGAATTTAAAACCTGCTTACTTTCATGTAAGCAGCATGTCATGATGCCTACACAGTAAAACAGACCATATAGGCTTTATTAAATTCCCCCCACTATCTTTGATTTTTTTTTTATTTCCAAAACTGGACGGATTAAATTGATTACCTGTGAAGCCTTCAAAGATATGTCCTTTATGTATATTCATGTATGTAGGTTTCTAGTTCAAGACAAAAATAATGAATCTTCTATAACTGAATACTGGGAAAAGATTCTACAGGTTATTAAATAAATCCACTGACATCATGTGTAAGTGTCTAGTTATTCTGAGTCCTTACACTGAAATATAAAAATTGATTATAGATTAACTAAATAAGGCAAATCATTTTAATATGCAATCATTTTACTATGAAAGCAATTATAGGACTATTTCTGCTTCTCTTTTATGATATTTTGACAGAGAGAATTAAAATATTTATTATGAATAAGTTATCTTATCAGTTTTTGTATATAGATAAAATGTTGACATTGTTAAATATTCATCATATAATCATCCTGATCTGTTATTCTAAATGTTTATCAAAAGTTTTAAACCTCACATGTGAAGTTGTTAAATCTCGCCGTTTATTCTCACTGATGGGTTCGGAGCCGATCCTCGGCTCCGACACGGCCGATAGCAAAGCTCAAGGTTTGCCAGTAGCTTGAGACCAAGCCCCTTATCCCACAATGCACTGCTGGAATTACCTCAGATCTAGTTTGCCGCGGCAAGAGAGATCTCGGTGATCCAGCTAGCTCGGATCATTTGTGATAAAAAAAAACAGCAAGTTCTTATAAAAAATCTTTCTTTTTGTTTTAGAGGATAGTTGTGTATTAGTGTTTAAATATTTGATAATAGTTTCTATAGTTCTGGATAGAAAGTGCCCTGTTGGCAGATTGTTTTGTGTGGGCCTTTAGCCCTATTTAGAAATAGTTTCTATAGCTCTGGATAGATAGTGCCCTGCTGGCAGGTTGTTTTGTGTTGGCCTTTAGCCCTATTTAGATTTATTAATCTTCTTAGTCAGGGTTTTCTCTGTGGGTTTCTTTAGCCCTGTATTTGTAAACTATAATTGATTAGATAGTGCCTGGATTGGGCTTAGTTTCTTTATGGGTCTTTACAAGTAGTAAAGATTTTACTGTCTTTAGTTTTGCTCTATACTAGTTTGTTTTACATTAACTATGTCAGATGACAAGGAGAAATCACATCCTAAATCGGGATTCAGGAAATGCCCAGATTGTGGGCAGAAAATGTCCGTCACTCTCGGACACATTAAATGTGTCTACTGTCTGGGGGCTAAACACCTCCAAGGCACTTGCAGCATTTGCCATTCCTTTTCTTTAAGAGTCCTCTTGGAGAGGAGAAAATTAATAGACAGGGGATTGCTACAGCATTCTTTTCCTGAGGTATTGAGTAGCCGTGGGAGTACTAGCACATCCTCCAAATCCTCAAAATCCAAATCTTCAGACAAAGTAGCAAAAAAGACAAAAATTTCAGAAGGAGGGTCATCGGTTCCACAGACCTCGGAACCGAGTGCACCATTGATTCGGAGCCAGCTCTCAGTATTGGAGCTGGTCTCTGAAATTCTTTCTTCTCCTCTGCTCCAGTCAGCACCTTTGGTGCATTCTGCTAAGTCTTCAGTCAGCCTTTCAGATTTGGACATGGATCGGCTAGTGCAGAAGCATTTACAGGCACCAGGACTTGCCAAATTGTTGTCGGCCCTGACCAGCTTGTCGGTGCCGAAGACCATGGAACAGGATTTGTCTACTCCTCCTCTGAGCCGTACTGGACTCTTGGAACTGAAGGAAACTGAACCGATGATTGTCGAACCCTTGGAGCCGATACCCGCACTGGTATTATCGGCTCCATCTACTCGGATGTCCTCGGCGCCGACCAAGGACTCTAGGAGCCGACGCTCTCCCATCGGGTCTGGGGAGGATAGTCAAACTGATTTGTCGGTGTCGACTCTTCCTCTCGGGGCTTCGGCTTGGATCAGCTCAGCTCCTACCTCGGGCTCGGAGCCCAGGGCTTCGGTGCGGGAGGATCGGACAGTACTCTCAGGCCCATCCACTCCTTCTCGTCAGAGCCATGATGCCTTCGATGCTATGAGGAGAGTTTTGTCTCCTAAGACAACATCAGCATCGGTTCCAGCCTTCCCTCTCCCCTCAAGCTCCTTTTTCTGCTTCTTCATCTACCGGTCCCTCTAAGCGTGGAGACCCTGAGCCTCAAGTACCCCCACAGGGCGTCCCCTGCTCTTCTGAGACCTCCCCAGATCTCCCCACTGAGGAGGTGCCCAGGAAGAGATTGTGCAAGAGGAGGCACTTAGAGTCCCCACAGGAGTCTTTGACATCTGACACGGGTTTGGATAAGTCAGAAGGGTCCCCTCGATCCCCCTCTGAGGATATCTCCTTTGCAGAGATACTAGACATCCTTAGTCAGAGGGGTGATTAGCAGTCCAAGACCCCTACTGAGGACACGTCTGTGCTCTTGAAGGCTTTTGGGTCTCAACCTTCCACTTCTTGGGTGTCTCCGCCTTATGATGAGCTCATGGAATTGATCTCTCATAAGGCGTGGGAGTCACTGGAGGCCATGGAACCTGTTCCTTGCAAGCCCATTAAATTCATGTCTGCCCCAGTGGACAAGCCATTTTTGACAAAGGGAGTGCCTGTTGATGCCATGGTGGTAGCTGCAGCCACCAAAAAGGAAGTGCCTGAGACATCCACATCTATCCATCCTCCTAACAGAGATTTTAGGGTCATCGATAGATATGGGAAACGCATGTTTAGTTCAGCAACTTTTTCTCTGCGATCACTGAACTACTTGTCCCACTTTGCAAGACTACAAAGAGATCTCCTGAAAGAACTAGGAGATACTCTCCAGGGTACGGTAGCTGCAGGGTTGGCCGACAAAGTCAACGCCCAGCTCACTACCCTAAACTCAGTGGTAAACTCGTCCATGCGTCTCATATCATACGCAGCTGATGGTTCGAGTAGAGCCACTAGTTTGGGCATTGCTCTTCAAAGACAAGCCTGGATGCATCTCTGTTCCTTTGCGAAACTCTTTAAGTCTTCCTTTATTAACACCCCATTCAATGGCTCATCACTGTTTGGGCCCAAAGTTAAGGAAACTTTAACCAGGTGTGAGCAGGAAGGCAAGACCTTATCTGCCGTTGGAGTCCATTTTTCTACCCCTACTCAGCCCTACCCCAAGGGCCCTAGGGGAGGGGAAATGTGGTTCTGAAAAGCACAGGCAGACTTTCAGGACACACGTGGAGAAACCCCCTCTAGAGGCAGAGGAGGGGGTTATAATGGAAGACGCCACCCCCGCGGCAGAGGGAGTCTGCAGCAACAGGGTGACAAGGGTCAGCTCTCCACTCAACCCTACCAGCGCCCCTGAAAGGGGGCCCGACTGTTCGGCTCTGGAGACAGTCGGGGGTAGCTTGTCTTTGTACCCAGAGGCCTGGCTAAATATAACAACAGATACATGGGTACAAAGCATCATTTCCAGAGAATATTTCATACCGTTCTCTTCCCCTCCCATTCCTGTAAGGAGAATCCCAGATGTTCCACCCAATCTCAGGGAACAAGCAATCATAGAGGTCCATGGATTGCTAGAAAAAAAGAGTCATCCAACCAGTCACAGCAGACCAAGTTGGATTCAGAACTTACTCAAGATTATTTTTGGTCCCAAAGAAAACAGAGGACTGGAGACCTATCTTGGATCAGCAGACTTAACCAGTTCGTAAAGAAAGAGAAGTTCCGAATGGTCACATTTCAGTCCATTCTTCCTGTCCTAGGGAAAGGCGATTGGATGTGCTCCATAGATCTCAAAGACACTTACTATCACATAAAGATGAACAGACACTCCAGAGATCATCTGCGTTTCTGGCTGGGAGCCAATCATTACCAGTTTTGAGCCTGACCTTAGGTCTCACTACAGCCCCCAGAGTGTTCACCAAATGCATGGCAGTGGTCACGGCTCACCTGAGACATCTAGGATTCCAGGTGTTTCCATACCTAGACGATTGGCTCCTCACCGCTACCACCAGGCATCGACTCAGGCAACACAATACACTCTGACACTCTGCCATCAATTAGGCATTACAATCAACTTCAAAGAGTCTGCCTTATCGCCATCGCAGCATACCATTTTTATAGGAGCAGAGTTAGATACCTCAACTACCACTCTACGTCTTCCTATCGAAAGAGTCTCACTCCTCCGACAATACATCAACTCACTGGTGTCAAAGAACAAAGCTACAGCAGCAGAGGTCTTGAAGGTGCTAGGTTTGATAGCGGCAGCAATCCTGGCTATACCACTCACAAGGATGCATATGCAAATTCTTCAATGGCTCATCTTTGCTCAGTGGTCGTACCAGAAACTACCGATGCACCACATGATTTTCATCACAGATTCTTGCAAGTGAGACCTTCAGTGGTGGTTGACATCTCTTCATGTCACAATTGGAAGACCCTTTGCCCCTCCCCCCCAGTAGCCACTGTGACCACGGACGCTTCCCTGATAGGGTGGGGATGGGGGCATTTTCAGGGAAAGACTGCCCAAGGCACATGGACAGATCAAGAATCACATCTGCACATCAATGTTCTAGAGTTGAGAGTGGTACTTCTGGTGTTGCAGTACTTTCAGGACTCTCTCCCTCTAGGGACTATTGCAATTCAGACGGACAACATGTCAGTAGTCTGGTACTTGAACAAGCAAGGCGGAACCAAGTCTTACCCCCTTTGTCGAGAAGCCCTCAGAGTCTGGAAATGGGCTGTGTCACCCCAACGTTTTCTGTTAGCAATGCACATCCCGAGGAAATCCAACGTGATAGCGGACAAGCTAAGCAGGGCGATATTGCTCCCTCATGAGTGGTCTCTCAAACAACAGGTTGCAGAGTTGATTTTCCACAAATGGGGCCAGCCTTGCTGCAACCTCTTTGCCAGCCACATCAATTCAAAATGCAGAAGCTACTTTGCCCTAATACCACCTCTGGGTCATCCCCCGAGAGATGCACTTTTACACGATTGGCCCCCGGGTCTCCTTTATGCTTTTCCACCCTTCCCATTGATACCCAGATTTTTACAGAAAGCAAAATCGCTGGGAAGGACTGTTATTCTCATAGCCCCCAACTGGCCTCGACAGATTTGGTTCCCATTTCTCCACCATTATCTGTTGGAAGATCCATGGATGCTAGACCCAGTTCCGGACCTTCTGATGCACCCGTCAGGGGACCTCCATCCTTCACTGCAGTCTCTGAAACTGACTGCTTGGCTAATCCACTTCCCCTAATTGCCAGGCTTCATTCAATTTCAGAAGATACAAGACAAATTCTCTTATCTTCTCACAAGCCATCTACCAGGAAATTATATGGCAGTAAATGGAAAAGGTTCTCAATTTGGGCCAACATGCAGGACATTGACCCTTTCTGAGCTCCGCTATCGTCTATTTTAGAATTCTTGACAAAGATTTTTAAGGAAGGGGCAGCAGCCACAACAGTTTGAGTCCAATTAGCTGCATCTCAAATTTTCACCTTGGGTTTGATGGCTCAAATGTTATGGGCCATAAATTATCTAAGACTTTTCTTAAAGGCGTTCTTCACATGAGACCTCCTATCAAAATTCCCTATTCTCCTTGGAGTTTAAACTTTATGTTGTCTCAAATCATTCTTCCCCCCTTTGAACCAGCTTCTTCTTGTGATCGCAAATATTTATCCTGGAAAACTATTTTTCTTGTGGCCATTACTTCTGCCTGCAGAGTGTCAGAACTTCAAGCATTATCTATCAGACCACCTTACATGATTTTCCATGCTGATAGAGTATCTCTCAGAACAAACCCCTCATTTTTACCTAAAGTCTGTTCTGAATCAAATATCAGTCAGGTCATTGAGCTGCCAGTCTTTTTTCCCAACCACTCTAACAAATTGGAATATATGCTGCACAAACTTGATGTACACAGACAGCTCAGATTTTATCTTGACAGAACTAAGGATATTAGAAAATCAGACCAACTCTTTGTATCCTTCTCAGAAGCCAGAAAAGGCAATCCAGTGGCTAAAACAACCTTATCTAAATGGTTATCCGATTGTATATCCTTTGTTTATGAGAATGCGAGCATGCCATTAACACACAAACCTAAGGCTCATTCTACCAGAGCCATCTCTACGTCTTCTGCATTTCAAGCTAAATTGCCCCTTGACAATATTTGCGCTGCAGCCACTTGGTCTAAGCCTCATACCTTTATCACGCATTACAAAGTAGATAAGGCTTCAAGGGACAGGTCTTCCTTTGGTTCCACGGTGCTGAAGAACATACTTCCATAAGCCACCAAAGATTGAGGGTGCTAGGGATGCTACCCATCAGTGAGAATAAACGGTGAGATTTAACAACTTCACATAAAGAAGTTATGTACTTACCATAATGTTCCATGTGAGTTGTTTATCTCGCCTTTATTCTCACGTCCCTCCCTCATTCCCCCTCCTGGCTGACTGTTGATTTAGAGGCTAGTACCATCCTGGTTATTCAATATTTCTTCTTTCCCTTTGGGAAGTGTTCTTGATAGTAATAAATAAAAGGGTATGTATATTTATATATACTGTCACTCGCAGCAAACAAGATCTGAGGTAATTCCAGCAGTGTATTGTGGGATAAGGAGCTTGGTCTCGAGCTACTGGCAAACCTTGAGCTTTGCTATCTGCCGTGTCGGAGCCGAGGATCGGCTCCGAACCCATCAGTGAGAATAAAATTGAGAATAACAACTCACATGGAACGTTATGGTAAGTACATAACTTCTTTTTTTGTTTGTAAAATTTGTAAATGTTGTTACTAGTGGTGTTATCCTTGTTACTCTTTTACATGTTATATAATAAAAACTGTTTTTTTTTTGTTTTTGAAAAACAAAGTCCCTTACTGTTTTTTGATGCTTACCCTACTATCATTTACATGTAGCTGTGTTGGCAACACCCCGGGCAGGTGGGATCTTGATTTAATATCTCATTTAAAAGATATTACATCAGTACTGCAGCACTCCTTTATGACCACAGTAGTGCAGCACTCCTTTATGACCACAGTAGTGCAGCACTCCCTTATGGCCACAGTAGTGCAGCACTCCCTTATGGCCACAGTAATGCAGCACTTCTTTATGACCACAGTAGTGCAGCACTCTTTTATGACCACAGTAGTGCAACACTTCATTATGACCACAGTAGTGAGGCACTCCCTTATGACCACAGTAGTGCAGCACTCCCTTATGGCCACAGTAGTGCAGCACTCCCTTATGGCCACAGTAATGCAGCACTTCTTTATGACCACAGTAGTGCAGCACTCTTTTATGACCACAGTAGTGCAACACTTCATTATGACCACAGTAGTAAGGCACTCCCTTATGGCCACAGTAGTGCAGCACTCCTTTATGACCACAGTAGTGCAGCACACCCTTATGGCCACAGTAATGCAGCACTCCCTTATGGCCACAATAATGCAACACTTCTTTATGACCACAGTAGTGCAGCACTCCTTTATGACCACAGTAGTACAGCACTTCCTTATGGCCACAGTAATGCAGCACTCCTTTATGATCACAGTAGTGCAGCACTCCTTTATGATCACAGTAGTGCAGCACTCCTTTATGCTGCACTACAGTGTTAGAAGTTGTGGACAAAACCTACAGCCTTATGATCATCCCAGAATCAAGAGAGTGTGCTACAAGATGAGTCAATGAGATTTTTGTTTCATTTCTTTTAAACGGGTGAGTTGTTTCTTTTCTGCTGCACTGGATTTCTATCAGATTTCTGGTTTGTAGTTTTGGCAGTAATTATGGGTGACTGGACTACCTTAGCAAACAGGTCAGAGGGGACAGATCAACAAAGTTGCTGTATGCAGACAATGTGACATGACAGTTAGACTCTGAGCAAGAACTTCAGCAAAGGATAGGGGAATAGAATGCAAAACTGAAGGCACATGGGATGAAACTGAATACAAATAAGACAGTGCAAATAGAAGAAATTGGGGGAAATCAGAAGAAGCTGAGAAATGAGATAGAAGGGAAGATAGTGGAACAGGTTAAGAGTTTCAAGTATCTAGGAGGTGTGGTTGAGGAGAAAGGAAGTCTGAAAGAAGAGGTCAAAACTAGAATCAGAGAGGTTTGCAGCCAACTGGCATACAGTCAGGTGTAATGTATGACAGAAGAATGCCAAAGAAGTTGAAAAGTAAGGTGTACAAAACAGTGGTGCGACCAGTACTACTGTATGGTACAGAAACCTGGGCAGTAAAGGCAGAGCAGTTGAGGAAGCTAGAGCTGATGGAAATGTAGTGCCTGAGATGGATGGTAGGGTGCTCATTGTAGAACAGACAAAGAAATAAGGACATAAGCGCAGAATACAAAGTAGCTGAAACTGCAGAAAAGGTTAAAGTGAACAGATTGAGTTGGTTCAGGCATGTGCAGAAAAGCAGAAGACAATCTGGTAAAGAAGACTTGGGAAAGTCAGGAAGAAGGCAAGAGGAAATGCGGGTGTCCAGCAAATAGGTGGATGGATTGTGTGAGAGAAGATGTGTGACAGTCAGGCATGAGTGTCGAAGAAGGCAGGATTGTGGTATTATATAAAAAGAAATGATGAAAGTTAACATGACACCCCAACCCCAAGTAGAAAATTGGAAAAAGGGAGTTGATGATGATGATGATAATTTAATAGTATTTTTGGTTAATGTTAAGGGCTATTTAGAGGGCTGGTTAGTGTAACAACTTTGCATGTTTTTATGATTTTCAAGTTGCAATTGTGGTTTTACTGTTACTTCTTAATTTGGAAGTTGCTGTATTATTTTTGTGCAGTCTGGGTACTTTTATAGTTTGCAGTTTTAATTATTGTTCCGGTGTGTCTAATTAGTGATAAATTGATATAAGCATGTTATAGAAGCAAGTGGCGTTAGGCAGGGTCAGGAAGGGAATTTGTCTATCAAATATATGAAGTGATCAGCATTGCAGAAGAAAGTATGACTGAGCCTGAATGAGACTGTGCAAACTTACACTAACAATGAAATATATCATTGCTGCCATATATGCAGTAGCAGACAGGGAGCCAACATAGCAGTGCCAGCTTGGTTCTTTGTAAGAAATGGGGAGGAAACTAGGATATAGGCAAGTACGAAAAGATAATAGCAAACCAAAGAAAACCCACAATGGTAGCTGTGAGAAACTGAAGGGGATCAGAACTTTTTGGGGGAAAGATTCCCACTTTTGTTATTAGAAGATGAGAATAAGTGAAAAAAGCACTAAGAAATGGTTTGGGAAGAGCTGGAGGAAGAACAAAATGTTGGAGGGGCACTCAAATGAACATAAAATACAGACAAAGACAGATAGGGTAGCACTGACACAAAAGTTGTGCACAGCCTGGATGGACTCCTGCTGATACACGGTGGACATCTGGTGATGAAGAGTCCTGAATAACAGATAAGGTATGATGAGTGACACAAAAGGCTGGATAGCAAGGAATGATGAAGAGGGCAGTGTACACAACAGATGCCACACTGACCCAGAAACCAAGCCACACAAACATCAGTCATGTTTTAGGCTGACATCATATGCAGGTTGTGTCTCTGATGGCTCAGTAGCCAGCCTCTGCCAGTCATTGTAACTCAACCTGCCATGGCAGAAATGTCATGATACAGGACTCCAGTTGTCAGAGTGCCTCAGACATCACTGGTCTATGTGACAGATGTGGCTGGCTACAAAAGACCCCTCTGACTACCTATCTCCTCCTGAATTTTGGCCGCAGAAGTCACCAGGGAGTCATTTAGGTTGCCTTCATCCCCCTGTTCAGAGGCAGATGTAGCACCCACTGGTACCCCAGTGGCAGAGGTTTTGCTGGTGTAGGCTGAAATGACTGCTGTCACCCCTCTTCTACCACTACAACTGGACCAAGAAAAGAAAACAAATAGAGATAACAAAAAGGGAACTCATCGGTAGGTACATATTTAAACATATTACATCTGTGTAGTGCGTAGTGTACATAACACATGCACCCCCTGCTGTGACAAGCACTTATGCCTTCTGTGCAATCCTTCAGTGGTCTACCTCAACTCTTCCACTGCTGCAATACAATGTAGGAAGAACCCACAGTCTGTGTTGCATCTGAAAAAACAAGAAAAAAAGGATGCTTACAGTAAAAATCTGTCTATGTCTCTAACCTCTGCTTCCCACTGGCTAAGCAGATTGGGTAATGTCATTGCACATCACTATAGTGATGCTTGCAATTTTTAACAGAATTTATTGATGTAAATGGCCTCTCTCACTGTCCTGGCAAACTTGTGCCAGGAATTATCCTTATATAAAAGGCCATCACGTAGGCACAGCAGGTGATCCTAGACATCCTTGCAGGGAAACAAGATAATTTTATTCTCCCTTAGATACTATGCAGGAATCCTGCCATCCCAGCACCTGAAGCATCCTTGGTCATTTAGACAGGTCAGATCAAAGGGCAAAATAGTAGCCCTGTTTACATTGATTCACAAGTGGCCATCATGTGACATGGATCATAGTGCAGCAATGAGATGCTTCAAAATGGTTATGTAGCACTGATCCACGGAACTACATGCTTCACAGATGGCATCCATGACAGTTTACTTCACAGCCCTTAGAAAAGCAGGGCTAGAAAGGATAGCACAGATTATGATGACAGTGCATTGTGTTATGGCAGTTAATCAGAAACATCTGCACTAAACTGTCTCTTCAGCATAAATGCAGTATTATGAGGCTACCTCTACATGATAAAAAGTGGTGCCACTATCTTGTGAGAGACAGATCTTCTAAGGAAACAGAAATGTTGACAAAAAACTTTACTGTGTTAGGGTACTGGATATTGCAGCAGGCAAATTAGGCATACTGAGGGAAGGCAAGACACCTGGTAATGTACCCCTGCATTGCATTGAACACACACGAAGGTGGCAGCAAATGGGACATGGAGGAAGTACTGTATGTGGGTGTGGAAATACTCCACTATGCCAAAAGTTGTGTTAGGCACACCAGTTGCAATCTACACAGAAGGTAGGAATATGCATACAGAGTAGGATGGTACCAGTACAGTGGGTGAGACACTGCAATTTATTTTGTGAGAGGTGGCAGGCAGGGTGTGCAGTATATTACAGCAATTTAGCAAATTGATGCAATGATGGGCATAATCCATATCTTCAGTATGTACAAGAATGGAGGTGAAGTGTCACATCACAACACAGAATAGGAACATGGATACTTAAAGGGGGTTGAGGCAGCTTACATTTACTTGCAGTATCCATATGCTGCCATGCACAGACACTGACCAAATTATGTAACCCACAAGTGTACATGACTTGTCATAAGCACTGACAGAGGCAAAGGCTGTAAAAATCACTACCAAGGAGACTGGGGTATTACTGCAGACCCTCTGCACGCATGGCAAATGCATCCTTGATGGTGCAATGGGATCATGCCTTTTTGGGAGTGGTATGGAACAAGGGCAATGTGGCTGGACATAATAGGTGTCTACATCAGGTTCTGTGAAAGGTAACTGATATGATATCAGATGCCAAGAACAAAGCACAGGACATTTCTTGGGGCATGTACTTCACAGAATCACTAACACAGCAGCCTCTCACAGAGTTGGAACAGTCAATAATGTCACTGTTTGGGGGAGGAGAGCAGACTTTCATACCTAGTGGTGGCCAGGATGTGGCAGCTGGGCTGATTAAAACTGCAACCACATCTGCAGGGATGCACCAGGTCAGTTTTAGATAAAAAAAAACTGGTATAGTGGACACTGCAGTTCAAGTTTAACAGGATTTATTCAGGAAGAATCTTTTATATATCTGCCTTCCAGGTACCGCTGGTCTGTAACTGCACTGCTCTACACAGCAAGATATGTAGATATCCATATGGTACTTGGAGATTCTGTAAATAACAGTATGCCTGTTTGGGGGGGTATCTGTTTATTGTTCTTCTGCCACAGGGATATTGTTTTTCTGCTTTTATAGGTTCTAGTGAACATCAAACATCTGATATCAGCAGGTCATCTGTGTCTGTAATGGTGACAGTATGCACATGGCATAGTCTGATCACACTGTAGCACTGTCAGCAAATTGATGGAATGATGGGTGTTATGAAGACTTCACATACACATCTCTCACATACGAGGAGTCTAATCTGGGAAAGGCCAACACTGCAGCCTTACCAATGTTTAGCAGCTGCCCTGTAACTCAGAACTCTACCCAAGCTACATAGGAGTTCTCAGCCCAGAAGATATCTGTGAGCTGCATTGCCACGGCTGCATGCGGAGTATGGACATTCTGAGAGGAGACTCTGATCTGTGAGACTGGTATAACTCCAGCTCTGTCCATGACCTTGGTGTAACACTTGCATTATTCAGGGTACTTGCAGATCAATAATCAAGGCACAGACATCTGCTGTTCACACCACTGTGGCAATAGTAAGGGCACCATGTGGCCTGCACATAGTTCTCAACCTCTTAGTGCAAAAAAATCTGGACAAAGCCAAAAATAATGAGGTGACAAAGGTCCAAAATCGGGATAAATTTTAAATATTGCTCCTATAAACTTAGAAAGTTGATAGGAGAACAGTTTTTGTACTAGCATGCATTTTCTGAAGGGTATAAAGTCTGAAACCCAAATGTCTGTCATTATTTAGTGACTTTAATCCTCAATGATTTTCCAGAAAACCTCAAATTTTATAAGGAACAGACCAAAAATATGAGGCAAAAATATGGACAGTTAAGAGGTATGGGCCTTCCGGATGACAGGCAATGTGGGCTAGAGCATTCACTTGGGTGGGGCAATCAGGGCAGATGCTCCTGATGCAAGCTGTTAGTGGGCATGGTCGCTGTTGCTAATGGGGCAAGAGTACAGTATTCTGAGTCGCACTGGTGATGGTATGACTTCTTAAATGAATGGATTTAAGAACTTACTGTGTTAGCAACCATAGGAGCTTTGCTACACTTCTGAGTATGTTTTTTTTCCAGTGGAAGACAAAAAAAATATATATATTTTTGTCTTCCTCAACCTTAGAAGTCCTTTATTTATTTATTTATTTTTTTGTTGTCATGAGCTGACCACTTACCTCTTTGTGATTGAGTAGTTTATTCACCAGGGACATAGGAACTGAAGCTTTGTAAGGGAAGCACCTTATCATATCTACCCTCAGTGGGTGTCCCCAAGGAGGTCAACAGCTTCAGCAGACCACAGTGGTCAGATTTTCATTTAATGAGCCCTACAATATGGTTTCAGTTTTATTGGGTTTGCCAGTGAAAACTTCATTTTTATTTTTTAATTAACCTAACTCATACTGGGAATATTTCTGTGGAGACTGATATACTGGAGGACAGTAAAAAACATCATTGCTGTCAGTCAGTCATTGATAAGAATATTTAAATTAGAGTTCTGAGAACTGGGGAACAGAATAGAGATGCATAAGACAGACAGGCTGTGCTCCCTGCAAACACAGTGTGAGTAGCCACAATGGTAGTTCTGAATCTGGAAACTTGAGCATTAATTCTTGGAAAGATTCTGGCTTCTCAAGTAAAATAAATAAATTAGTAATTTAGAGAGTGAGACATTTTGTCAAGGAATGCCACTCTGGCAAAGAAAATTACTCTAGTGAGGACCAAGGGTTAATTTAATAGTGAGAAAAGCTGCTAATAATGTCAACATATATAAAATGATGCTTTAATCTTTCACTGTATACACAGCAGTGCATTTGAAATATCTTCAAAAGCTTTTTAAGCAGATTAGAAATACCTGTTATTCTGAGCAGATGTGCAGAAGCACTTTTGGTATCCTTTCTTAACCAAGACAGCCAGAGGGTTTAACACAGAACAAAAGATTTGACAGCCTTGAACATAAACAAGCACAATTAGCTATTTCTGTATCACTACTTTTGATATTAGCTATATGACTAAGAAAATGAAAACAAAATAAAAGTTATGTACATTACCTGAGGTCAAGGATGTGAGGCTTGTGCTCATCAGGGATTAACTTGATAAGCAGCTTTATCGGCTACATTATATGACAGTAATTAAAATGTCTGACATCATTTAGTAGACTCACTGGACACCAGCAAGCCAGACAAAAAAAAAATATACTCCATCATGCTCTGAAATAGAAGTATGTAAAATAATTTGGTCATTAACTGGCCAAACATCTACAGATTTTCATGCAGTCAGTCAGATGTGTATTCTAACAAGGCACATACTGTTCAAACTATGTCTGTGACAAATTTGTGTCAGTATAGATATTTTCCAGACAGCGTAATTCAGACATTAATGCCATAAGCCATGATAAGCTTCATAGTATAAGACTGGGCTTAAATTTCCCGTTGTAAGAAGGCTCCCCAAAAATATATGACTGCCAAATTGTGCTTAATCAGTTTAAAAAAGAAACACATTTACATATGGAACATATAACATTAGTGGAACAAACGTGATTGGTGTTTATTTATGTAGGTATGTATATATGCATGTATGTATGTATGTATATAGGTATGCATGTTATCCACGGGAGAGCACTAATCATAATGGACTGTTTTCAGGCTCAGCTTAAGTAAAGAAAAGTTGCAAATATGCAAAAAGGATACAACACATTACCTGGAAAAAGAAATGAACATTAGAAATAAGGCATGCATTACATATTCCCACAGATGCAACCTTATACACACTAAAGTACGTTACAGCCAACACAATCAGTGAAAGGTCATTATTTACAATGTAAATGCAATTAGGATTAGATGACAATGTGAGAGGGCATAGCAGTTCAAGCTTTATTACCAGCGTTGTGGCATTTACACTGTGCTTGTTTAAACAGATATGCTTTTAGCTCTTTTTTTGAGCGAGGAGATTGTATTTTAACGCATGGCAGCCTAGTGACACCTACAGGTGTTTTGATAGTTAAATCTGGGTCTATGTTCAGCCGTCGAATGGGCTAACCATTGAACAGCTGAACATTGAATAGTAAGCATTGAAAGTTCACTCACCGAACTTTCATTTCATTGACAGGGTAAGTAACTGCTTGTTCAACACTTCCCCATCTCACACACGGAAGTGTTTTAAACCCACCTAGGTGGGAGGCTTTGTCCTATTCACACCCCAGTGCCCCCACACCCCCATTACTATATATACCATCTCAGAGACTACACTACAGTGGAGAAAAAGGATCTGAAACACTTCCGTATGTGAGATGGAGAAGTGCTGGATAAGTAGTTACTTATCCTGTTGATGAAATGAACGCTCGCAGAGTGAACTTTCAATGCTTATTGTTCGATGTTCAGCCATTCGATGGTTAGTCCATTCAATAGCTGAAAATAGACCCATTAAATTCTACATTCACTTTTAAGCATCAAATACTGCAACTTGATATTTGCAATACAGTTCCAAAATCTTGCTACATACAAGGTATTACAAGATTGCATCTTAACTCATCATAGCAGAGTAACGCCTCCAGGTGCTTCTGCAGTTGCATCCTGCTGAAGCCTCTAGGCTTCAAATATTGCTTGTTCATATTTACAATAATAATTTCAAAACCATGCTTCACAAAGTGTTAAAATATTTCATCTTAAAGGTTATACAATGGTCAGCACTGTTTGTGATAGTGCCTAAATTCAAAACAATGTCACTTCAACACTTGTTGTCTCTTCTTCCTCTTTCAAATTTCATGGCAACACTAGACTCACTTATCATCACATTCTTATTCATCCAGACTTCAGGCGTTTCTTAAGGTTTTGTGTAGCTGAATCACATATCAGTTCTCTGCTTTACCCTTTGGAGTATCCACTGCACCAAGAGTGTTCATAAAGTGTCTAGCTCCAGCTATAACTCATTGCAGGCTATGGGGTATCCACATTGGTCTGTATTTAGACAACTTGCTTATCTTTGCAGAGTCTTTGTAAAATGTCAGGAATCTCTCTCTGTCTGAGGTGAGATAACTCTTACACAAGCTGGGAATCTAAGAGACTCCTTCACACTGTGTTGTTGGGATATCAATTAGACACCTTAGTTCAAAGAGCTTTTCTTCCACAGGAAAAAAATAGATCTTTATTTAGATATATTTCTAAGTTTTTCCACTCGGAGTTCAGTCACTGTGAGGAAATACCACAGGATTTTGGGTCTCATGGCATCTATAATTCTCATGATACCTCTGGCAAGACTCCAAAGGAGAAACATACAGTGGTATCTGAAATTTCTTTGATCCCAGCATCAACACCCCTTATCTTTTCAGATCCCAAGTCTGGGGTTTGTCAGAAGAGAAATCACTTGGTGGAGACAATAGATATCCTTAAATCAAGGTCTTCCCTTCTTGCTCCCTGCTCCAAAGCAGTCAGTCACCACAGATGCTTCAGGCTTTGCTTGGACAGCAGTTTCAGGAAAGATAAAAGTATAGGGGGTGTGGGACACTAAGGGCAGATGCAAGCACATAAATATCAAGGAGATGCTTGCCCTGATCAGGAAACTCAATTCTCTTAACCATCTTTGGTCCCCTGGACCTCTTCAAGTAGTTACAGACAATACCAACAGCAAGCAAGGGGAACCAGGTCAATCCCATTTTGTAGACTAGCCATGTTAGCTTGGGATATAGCTTCACAGTACAATTTCACTCTCTAGGCATCCTGCATTCCGTCACAGCAAAACTGTGTGGCAGACATACTAAGCAGGACCAGAGTAGACTTCATGAATGGAAACTAGATTTGTGGGTCTTCCAAAATTTGATCCATTTGTGGGGAGTTCTTCAAGTAGACCTATTTTTTGCCTCTTGTATAACCAATTAATTGACAAAATTCTGTTCCAGGACTCCATGCAAGAAGGCATGGAAGGCATATGCCTTTTCATTTCTTTGGACAGGAATATTCCTCTATGCCTTTTCATCCTTTCCACTAATATCCAGGGTACTTCTGAAGATTCAGATAGAATCCCCCAAGATCATTGGGGTTCTCCCTTCTTTTAGAAATGGCCAGGGACAATTACCTTAAACCTCAGAAATTGGTTCTACTCACCAAAAAGCAGGAGTGTTTGATACAACCCATCAATCATCTACAATTGACTTGCCAGGATGACAGGGTCTTGATTCCTTTTAGACACCTGCTTTCTGAGGATGTGCAGCCGGTACTAATGTAGGCAAAAAAAGGCTTCTACCATAAATTCATATATCAGCAAATGGAAAAGGTTTTCTAGTTGATGCCAACAACATAACCAGCACCCATTGAGGGCTAGTTGTTCTCTGGTTTTACAATATTTCTGTGAGTTACTGTCCTATGGCCTTTCTTATTCCTCTATCAAAGCTCATTTAGTGGCCATTTCAGCATGTCTGCCCATGGATCCTCCTCTTTCTGGGCAGATGCATGTTAAAATGCTTTAGAAAGGGTTTTCTGTAAGAGGCTTCTAAGTAAACCAGTGGCCCCTCCTTGGGGTATTAATTTTGTGTTAGAGAAACTAACACAGCTAATCTGGCTGACTTGAGGTTCTTAACGTGGAAAACAGTTTTACTGATTGCTCTGACCTCTGCAACGAGGGTATCTGAGTTGAAAGGTCTTATGGTGGATCAACCCTACTTCATTTTCCACAAGGACAGGGTTTCTTTAAGAACAAATTCTTCTTTTATGCATAATGTGGTATCCTAGTTTACTTTAAATCAAACTGCATCTCCTCATTTTCTTTCCTGAACCTATAAATGAGGGAGAAATGATGAAATAAATGTATAACATATCAGTGCAGCAGATAAAAGCTAATGTTAGCAGACTACTTCCTGTGGCCCAGGGTTTGGTTCTCTCAGCCTCCATTTGCCTAAATGTGTAAATCAAGACTAAGTCTGGTAAAGGTCCATGTGGATTTGTGTTCTGCTCAGGTTGACAGGTGCAAATGCTGCATGGCACTTAAGTACAAAGAAAAAAAAGCAACATCTAAAATGATGAAATTCTATTTACTTACTCCTTTCTTTCTTTATTTGAAAATCATGTAAATAGATATCCTGATCCAGGGGGCACATTTTACACATTACCTCATCACAAGGCTCAAGGAAATAGAAAATCAAGTTGAAACAGATCCAAAACACAGCACATTACTATAATGCACTGAAGAGACATGGATTAATAGGGGCAGTCAGTACATGTTGGATATGTATGCAGTCCAAATACAAAAACAAGTAAAATGAAACGTTTATATCAAGGTTAGGTGTAGAACAAGAGAAGCACTCCTAAGAAATAATTGAACTGAGAGATAAATGCCAAACTGTTCTTTGTGCATCTTAGATCATCCTGCAGAATCTAGATATTACAGAGGGCCAGTCCCATTCCTGCAGATTGATAAAAGTCAGGCATGGAAAAGTTCAACAGTGGCCTGTTAAGGATTGTTTTGTTGCCACACCCACACCTCCCTCTCAGAAGACAGTATCCAAGTGCATTTGATTACCTAAACACTCATATTTTGAAGTATTTTTTACTTTCAACTGATGCAGACATTCTGAAGATAGGAAGTAAATATATTGTACACTGCTATAAACAACTGGGGGGCACTAAGTATTTACTAAAGCATTAGAAGGTAAATTAAACAGTGTTTTTCAGCAATAAAGCATTATGAAATGCTCCAGACAGTAGAACGTTTTAAGGAGCAAAACATTCAAAACAATGAGGTCTAAATCCTCTATTTCACTAAAGTAAGGTATTCAACCTGAGTTTTGTGTATTAATGAGAAATTATATGGGGGACTGGGGAGATCCTCACAGCCCCATCTAAGAAGTTTGTCATCTGTATCCACTTGCTTAATATCTTAACTCCAAGGTCTAAGGGACCCACCCCCCATGCATTGAACTCATTCATGGAGATGGTACCATTTCTAGATTGCTGCATAAATGGCCATCACACAAAGCAATGATACCCCAAAAGTAATCACTTTGGTCTGTGTTTGAACATGTCTCACTATGAGTTTTACTCTGTCAGCCATAAAATTTGGTTTTGTATGCATTGTTAGTGGAAGTAAGGTTTGGGTTGCACTTTTGGAAAAAGCAAAGCCACTCACCATGCCTTAACCCATTTCATGATATTGCATTTTGTTTCAAGACAACAAATATCCTTGTCAAAGCAGTCGATGGATAAAAAAGAAAAAAAAACATAAACAGCAAAGCAAATGTATAAGCATGACATAGCTATTATTCATTTAAGTGCATAGGCAAGTACTGGGCTAGCAGCTTGTGGCCATTTTAAGCCTTGCCAATTTCCCCTTTTGTGCTTGAATTAACCTTAAATGATAAACGCGAAAGCACTGAAATGAGAAGCTGCCAGTCCGTAAAGTATGCCACACCAGTGTTTATTAACTACTCAAAGACAAAGGAAGCCAACACAACAACAACAACAACCTGAATAGTTAATAAATACTGGTGTGGCATACTTTGCGGACTATCAGCTTCTCATGTCAGTGCTTTCCCATTTATAGTTTTTGTTTCGCACTGAAACGTCTCCAGTATTTTTTAGACACCACAAAACAATGTAGTTAGCGCTTTCATCTTATTTTAGTGAATAAAACTTCTTCAGACAAAACATTCCACAAATCATTGCCTTAAATACACAAATCAATCATTAGTCACATGTTAAAATCAATTCAGAATTAAAGGCAAAAACATCCAATATTACAGAAACAACAATAAACATGTAAAAACATCATTAAAAATCATTCAAATACTTGCAAGGAATATGCCATAAAATAATAACCTGCAATGTATGGCTCAAAGAATAACGCTAAAAAATATGTATGAATATAAACACTAAAAATGACCTATGATAAGCAACCAAGTATTAAGAGGAAAAATGAGTATTAGAAATTGTTTTATGTGTATGCAAATGTCTTCATTAAGACAAAACTAACCTATTATTTGATATACTTAATATACTTATGCTGCCCAAAAAAAAAATTTAAATCAATTTTAAATACGGTTTAAATACAAAGCTTAAACCTAGACTTTTATCTCTGAAGGCTCCTGGGCTTCAACACACAGGTCAATGAACTCATATTGTTCAGGCCTCATGGGCAGTAAGCATTCAATCTTATTTGCCACAGGAGCTCTTGTAATTCTAACAATATAGAGGAAGGTCCACCCCTTGCATTAAAATCAATCTGGTCAATAATCCAAAAGCAAAAACTGTGTTGGGGATGTTCCTAAACGTGTTTTGCTAGGGCATTCTCAACTTTGGATTTTCTAATACTGTAGAGATGCTCATAAACTCTGTCCCTGAGTCTACGATCGGTCTTGCCGACATAGAAAGAAGGACAGAGTCTACAAGTAGCCAAGTAGACTACACCTTTAGAGAGGCAGTTATATCTTCTACTAATGGAAAATTGTCTGCCCCTTATAGAAAAAATCTTGCCTACTTCCATATATCTACAGTAAGGGCAATTTTCACACTTGTACATACCAGTCGTTCTAGACATAGGGGTATTCACTCTCTCCAATAAGTTTTTTTAAATTTGGTCCTCTTCTATAAGTGATCCTAGGAGATGATTCAATAATTGGGGCTAAATCAACATCTAATAATAATAAATTCCAATCCAATTTTTGAAGACTGTCTGTCTTATAACGTTAGCATCAACACTGTAAGATATGATGAAAGTAAGCTTAAATGAATCAGGTTTATCCGAGTGTCCAGTATTAGTAATCACTGGGGAATTAGATCCCAAAATAGGTTTAAATTAACCATTGAACCTTTTAAACTGTACTTCTAAAACCAATAATAAATCCAATAATTGTAAAGGGTACCCTCGTTTTACAAACATATCATATAACAGTTGACATTCTGCTTTAAAATCATCCTCATATGACACCATCCATGCTGCTCTCACCAGTTGTCTCTTCACTACAGGTCTCTTCTGCTGAAATGGGTGACAACTGGTGAAATGGAGGAATGAATTAGAATACATTGGTTTCCTATGTACCCTGCTTTAAATGAGTTTGAATTTCTATCCTTAAATAGTTCAACATCTAGATACATTATGCTCTCTGTTCCTATGTTATAGGTGAATTTCAAGAATTGAGTAGACTCATTCAAGTAAAACACAAAATTCAAAATGTCATCAGTGGTACCTTCAAACATAATAAAGACATTGTCTATGTATCTTGTGTAATAATAGACGTTCTTCCTAAATATGTTGTTATTATTAAAGACATGTTGCTGCTCCCAGCTCCCAATGTAGTTAGCTCTTTCATCTTATTTCAGTGACTAAATCTTCCTCAGACAAAACCATTCCACAAATCATTGCCTTCAATATATAAATCAATCATTAGTCACATGTTAAAATTAATTCAGAATTAAAGGCAAAAACATGCAAATGTCTTCATTAAGACAAAACTAACCTATTATTTGATATACTTAATATACTTATGCTGCCCAAAAAAAAAATTTAAATCAATTTTAAATACGGTTTAAATACAAAGCTTAAACCTAGACTTTTATCTCTGAAGGCTCCTGGGCTTCTGGGCTTCAACACACACACACACACACTTGCAAGAACTATTATTGATTTAAAATTATTTGTACGTAAATTAAACTTGCAATTTTTGTTTAAAGATCAACCTAAAGCATCTAATAAATGTCAAGTGCTGAGTACCTTTAATCCACCTTTACTTCCACGTTTACAGCTTTTTGAATAAATTTGCGAATTGGATTTACATGAAAAACTTGAGCACAATAAGCATAGACCTTTGGGCACTTCTAGTAATTTTACTGAGCAAGAAAGGGAGAGTTTGAAGTATTTGGGTTTTCAGAATGTTAGAGTGGTCAAACCCGACAAAGGTGGAGGGCTTGTGTTTTTTGACCACGATGATTTTATCAGACGCATGACAAAATTACTTGAATCAGAGCACTATTTTTCTTCTTTGAATGAAATGAACCGGGCCCAGCAAAAGATAAAAACTTTTTTGAATGACTTGTTTATAGAATCCAGAATTCCTTTGGACCTCTGTAATTATTTATCTAGTTTAGCTCCCCTTACCCCAGTGATCTTTGGTATTCCGAAGGTCCACAAAGTTCTCGATGACCCACCATTAAGTCCTATTGTCAATGGGAGAAATTCTATTACATACCCATTGGCTAAGTACATAGATAAGACACTAAAAAAATTTGTTGGTATATTTGACTACATTTGTAGAGATTTGTGGTTATATTTGAATAACATCAATGGTTTGGAGTATAAGGAAGAGATTTTGCTCTTAACCATTGATGTTAAAGATCTTTATATGGTTATACCCATTGACTTAGGAATTGAGTGGGTAACCGATTTGATTCGAATGAAGGGTTGTCCTGAAAGGGAGAATGAACTTATAGAAGAATTATTGGACCTTATTTTGAACAATAATTTCTTTATGTTTAGTGGATGTTATTATTTGCAAAAAATAGGGGCTGCGATGGGCCCCACATGTGGGGCAAGTTTTGCAAATCTCGCAATGGCCCACTGGGAACAGCAACATGTCTTTAACAATAACAACATATTTAGGAAAGAACATCTATTATTACACAATATACCTAGATGATGTCTTTATTATGTTTGAAGGTACCACTGATGACATTTTGAATTTTGTGTTTTATTTGAATGAGTCTGCTCAATTCTTGAAATTCACCCATAACATAGGAACAGAGAGCATAACTTATCTAGATGTTGAACTATTTAAGGATAGAAATTCAAACTCATTTAAAGCCAGGGTACATAGGAAACCAATGTATTCTAATTCATTCCTCCAATTCACCAGAGGTCACCCATTTCAGCAGAAGAGATCTATAGTGAAGGGACAACTTACGAGAGCAGCACGGATGGTGTCAGATGAGGATGATTTTAAAGCAGAATGTCAACTGTTATATGAAATGCTTGTAAAACGAGGGTACCCTTTACAATTATTGGATGACTTGGTTTTAGAAGTACAGTTTAAAAGGTTCAATGGCCAATTTAAACCTATTTTGGGATCTAATTCCCCTATAATTACTAATACTGGACACTTGGATAAACCTGATTCATTTAAGCTTATTTTCATCACATCTTATAGTGTTGATGCTAACGTTATAAGACAGATAGTCTTCAAAAATTGTAATTTATTATTATCAGATGCTGATTAAGCCACAGTTATTGAATTGTCACCTAGGATCACTTATAGAAGAGGACCAAATTTAAAAAACTTGTTGGAGAGAGTGAATACCCCTATGTCTAGAACTACTGGTATGTACAAGTGTGAAAACTGGCCTTACTGCAGATATATGGAAGTAGGCAAGATTTTCAATATAAGGAGCAGAAAATTTTCCATCAGTAGAAGATATAACTGCCTCTCTAAAGGTGTAGTCTATTTGGCTACTTGTAGAATCTGTCCTTCTTTCTACGTCAGCAAGACCGATCGTAGATTCAGGGACAGAGTTTACAAGCATCTCTACAGTATTAGAAAATCCAAAGTTGAGAATGCCCTAGCAAAACACATTCAGGAACATCCCCAACACAGTTTTTGCTTTTGGATTATTGACCAGATTGATTTTAATCCAAGGGGTGGACCTTCCTCTATATTGTTAGAATTACAAGAGCTCCTGTGGCAAATAAGATTGAATGCTTACTGCCCACTAGCCCTGAACGATATGAGTTCATTGGCCTTTGTGTTGAAGCCCAGGAGCCTTCAGAGGCAAAATTCTAGGTTTTAGTTTTGTATTTAAACTGTATTTAAAATTGATTTAAAATATTTTTTGGGCAGCATACGTTTATTAAGTATATCAAATAATAGGTTAGTTTTGTCTTAATGAAGACATTTGCATACACATAAAACAATTTCTAATACGCATTTTTCTTCTTAATCCTTGGTTGCTTATCCTAGGTCATTACGTCCGCAGTGGTGCAGTGGTAGCATTGTTGCCTCACACCAAGAGGTTCTCCCGTTCGATTCTCAGCTGGAGTGTGGGGAGTGCCTTCTGTGTGAAGTCTGCATGACCTCCCCGCGGTTGGGTGGGCGTTCGAAAGACATGCGTAAATGGGCATGCCTTCGTTGAAGGTTGAATGTCGAGGTGGCACCACAGCATTCATGAAAATCTACTGCCAATCATTAGTGGACCGGAGTTCCGCTGTGGCAACCCCTAACCGGGAAAAGCCGAAAGACAACAACATATTCATACATATTTTTTAGAGTTATTCTTTGAGCCATACATTGCAGGTTATTATTTTATGGCATATTCCTTGCAAGTATTTGAATGATTTTTAATGATGTTTTTACATGTTTATTGTTGTTTCTGTAATATTAGATGTTTTTGCCTTTAATTCTGAATTGATTTTAACATGTGACTAATGATTGATTTGTGTATTTAAGGCAATGATTTATGGAATGGTTTTGTCTGAGGAAGTTTTATTCACTGAAATAAGATGAAAGTGCTAACTACATTGTTTAGTGGAGTCTAATAAATTCCTTTGTGGAATAAGTTCCTTTTGTGGATTATTTAGCAGCCAGCAGTTCTTTTTCTTGTATACTGCTCCGTTTTTCAATTTTCACTAGTTGCTCCTGTATTTTTTGTTTTGTTGTCTTGAATTAACCTTTCCCATTTGGTTATAGATTGGCCTTACCCATTCCATGTTCAATGATTATATATTACCCATAATGAGAATAACTGAGATCATACAATAAATAATTTGAGGAGACCAATGCATGGGATAGAATGTTATGAAAAGTAGATGCCAAACAAGAAGGGTCGCAATATAGAACATGGAGGACTCCACTGGTGACTAGTCTCTTTGTGGAGGTAACTTCCTTTATTTTAATTTCCAGCATTCTATCTGTAAGCCAGCTGGCAATTTAGTGGGTGATTTATGGGTTTATTCTCAGTTTATTTAGATTTCCTACTATGCCTGAGTGGGAATTGTGTAAAATGTTTGGCCAAGTCAAAGTATGTGGTATGTATGGTTTTGCCTTCATCCATTGCTTTAGAGACCTTTTATAAAAATGGGTCTATATTGTAAGTTCAAAGTTTGAAAACTTCTAATTTCATATAATCAACATCATATGAGCGAAATTTTCAAACATCAAACGTTACAACAGAGATCGCTGTAGGGAATATTTCCCTTCACTTCAATGTAGTGCGATCTCAGAGTTGGTATATTTAAGTAGCGGGGTGTGGGGGTGCAGGGGGGCTTGCCCCCCTACATAGTGCGTTCAGGTAGGTTTTTTATTTTTAGTTTGTTTATACTTTATGTTCGATGTTTGAAAACTTCGCTCATATGGAGTCGATTATATGAGATTTGAAGTTTTCAGACATCGAACATATAATATAGACCCTAAACAAATTCCACCAGGTTGAGAAAGCATGGCCTGCCTTTGACAAATCCAACCTAAGATGGGTCTAGTGTTTAGAGGTTCCCCATGTCCTGCTAGATTAGTTTCATGATCAAGTCTTTCCATGGATTTGCATATGAGGCTGTTCAGACTTATGGATCTGTAGAAGGATGTCCCTTATGCAGAGGAATGACTGTAGCTGTTCTCCATTCGCTTGGTACAAAATCTGTATGCAGGCTGAGATTGAACATTGTTAGGGGTGCGGCTAAATCATGCTTCATGCAAGATGCATCCAGGGTGTATTGTCAGGACCCATCAATGCAGTAGTTTTAGCTTTTGATGGCACTTTTAAGACTTGGTCTTGTGTGATAGCTGGAAGCAAGGCAGTTTCATTTATATATTGAGGGACAGATGGATGGAAGGGAGGGGTAAAGTTAGAACTAAAATTTATTGGGCAGTAAGTTTAGCTATATCTTCAGCCTCAATGTAGATAACATCATTCATAATCAGCTCAGCGCATTGCTGCATTGTGCTTTTGAGATTACAAACATAACTAAAAATGTCTTGTGATTGGCTTTGGCCTAGATAGCTATTTTAGTCTCAAACTTGGCTTTGGTGGATTTTATAAAGCTCCTGAGTGGCTTGTTTATTTCAGTGACAAGGCCTCTAACATTCTGGGAATTACTCTTCTTACTTTTGGTCAAACTTTTCCTTTTATCATAAAACTTGTTGATTTTATTTACTTATTTAAGCATTTGTTATCTTGATAAGTAGGTTGGCCCAATAATTATTTTTAAACATGCCTTGGGCCAGAAGCCAAAATTCGCTACCTTTTATATTCATATGTATTTAAAATATGAACAATATAGAGATTTCATAACAAATAAAGGTAAAACCTGCAACAATTACAATGAGAAAATACAATATGCTACATTTGATTGTTAAAGGCAGTTAAAGTCTATCTAAAGTATAACTAAATTGCAATAAGGAGTAATAAAAGAGATGCTCATGTGTAGTAAAATTACAAAACCAATACACTTTCTGAAAGCATTATGCTACGTAAATGTGTAGGAATAAAAGAAATGATGTATTTATGTAATCAGTGGGCCATGAAAGTAAAGCAGTGCAATGTTTATTTTATACTTTTGTGTAATGTAATTCTAAAGCCAAAACACGTGAATATGCTTTAGTGGAGGACATATTGGACAAAGCTAAAATACTAATGCATTTTCCTATTACATAAAACAGAGTTTTACAGAGCGTTCTAAATTTCTGTTATTGAGGTACAAAGTATAAAGATGACAAACACCACATATGAAGTTTTTGCAGCTACTGATGTTCTACAAATCACAAACTTATTTTCAACAAAACAGCATACATAAAGACAGAGCAAATATTTCAAAATAGTCTTTACTCTGATATCTTGCATCGCGTTATTGTTGAACTTATCACTGTTCATATTATCAACACAGATTTAAGTATTATAAAAATTGTATATCATTGAGAAATTAAATATTAAGTCTAGTAAATATATTTCTAAACCTTTTGAAATATTTTAAAGCTTTCAAACAAATTGAAAAATGTTTACAAAATTTTAAAGGATATACCCTGGGATTCAGACAGGATAGCGTAATGTGTCAGCCCTATCCAGGAAGGCTTCTACATTACACTAAATTTTTCTGATTCACAGACGGCTCTATAGCTGAGGTCTCCTCCCTTAAACGGTCCTCAGCGTGGAGTAAGTCCTTTAGGTGAAACTACATGCTAATACTACAGTCTGGGTGGGGGTGGGGGGGGCAAAATGTTAATAATTCATGTGACCTTCCCTAGAAATGTCTTCAGCTCCTGATTAGACAGCTGAGTAATATTTTACTCTGTAAGAAAAAAGTGAATGCCATCAAAAGACGGCAGTCTCCTTTTCACCCCTATGGGAGTAATCAAGTGTGGGCAAGTTCAGAGAAGCCATGTAGGTGGGATATGTGCCAGAGAGATAGAGTGTGTGTGGTGTGTGTGTGCGTGCGCGCGCGCGCGCGTGTGTGTGTGTGTGTGTGTGTGTGTGTGTGTGTGTGTGTGTGTGTGCACATTTGTGTGTTGGAGTGTGTGTGCGGGTATATCACAGTTTCTATGAGTGTCTGGGGTGCTCATTTGTGGATGACTGTATTTGGGTGTTTATAAGGGAATGTCTGAGTGTGTCTGTGAGCATGCATGTCTGAATGTGTGTTTCTATGCATGTGGTGGATGTATTATGTGATGTATGGGCTGCTATGGAGAACACTAGCGAAGACAGATCTGATAGCACACTGCTCTGTTCAGAGACATGTAATGAGTCATTAATGAAGTCTTTTTCTATCATAGTTATACCATGTCTATGAATCATGTCTATGAACAGCTAGACATTTTTTTCTGTCTAGAATATAAGGACAAACAAATGCATTATAATGCAAACTTTTTTTTTAACCAGTGGCTGAACACTAAAATGAATAGTCAATAATGGAAACAAGCCAGTCATTAATTTTGGCTGAAGAAAACTGCAAAACACTCAGCTCTCATTGTAAATAAAAATCATGAAGTTGCTCTAATTTGTTATGGAATTAAACAATGGTGGTTGTATTTATAGATTCATTTCTGAAAACCCTAATGGTAGTTGAGGAAGTCTTACTCTGGCACATATCTATGAATCTTCTAGAAATTAAACATATGTTAACAGTGGCAAATAAAGTATATATAGTTGCAGAGTTCTAGCCTTTCCCTATTTAAACTATGCCTAACCCACTTTTTTCAAATAAAAGTTCAAGTACCATGCCAAGATTACTTTGATGTTATAACTGCATCTTGTGTGTAATCACAACAGTATAGTAGGAAACTGTGCACCTTGTAAGAGTTGTTATCATTATTACTCATGCAAATGCTGTATAGGCATATGGTAAAGTTCTACAGCCGGAAGTGAACCATGGTGGTTAGATTAGAAAAGCTAGATAGTGAACCAGTTCCTGTTAGCACAAATGAACAGTGTTAACTTGCTTTCTTTCTATTTGTTAATCTTCCTGCAAAAACACTCATAAAATGCAGCTAATGAAAAATTATCTACTGATTTCACCTTCAATAATCAGCAAACAGTTTAATCTTAGTATGTGATCATGACCTCCTTTTATCCCCTTTTATTTCATTTTACTCAGCTGCATCACACATTTGAAGATTAGACAAAGTTGTGTGATAATTTGATCATTCACTGTGTTACTATGTGAATATCAGGATTATTGCTGAGTAACTCATATCTGTACTGGAACTATCTGTAAAAGCAGACACTGGCATTCAAAAAACTTCTTCAGTCAAGATGTCCCTGGTCCATGAGACTGCATTCTCATGTTGTGGCTTTAGAGGACAGCCAGGTTGTAAAAGCAGGTAGCTTGCATGCTTATTTATATCCTTATTTAGGCCATCAAATAGGCTGCTAAAAAGGCTGACCAAACCGATGGTCCTGTGGGAAGCTGAAAAGGTACAGAAATTGAATCTAAGTATTTAAAGCAATACAAAACATTTCAAATATGAAAGCACATAAACAGTATGAAACACATATTAATCAGTTTCTGCTCATATGCAATCAATATATTAAATGACAACTCTCTCTCTCTCTCTCTCTCTATATATATATATATATATATATATATATATATATATATATATATATATATATATATATATATATATTATGATCTAACACTAGAAGTCAGAGTTAAACAGGTAGCCAAGCAAGGAGGTCAAAGGATAGGCATGGTGGTTACTACATCCAATATGTAGACAGCACCAACAGGCAGGGAAGGAGAGAACCTAGCTTGCCACATTAACCTATTACTCATACACATGTTGTGCTAAATTTATTTATTTAATTTATTTATTGACATTTGTTAACTGGGTTGGTCCAACTGAGCCAGGGGCCCATTTTCAGTGGAGACACAAGGAAAAGAGCTCCAAACAAAATTATAATTTTCACAAGATAAGCAAGGATTACAATATATCAGTTTACAACAACAAATACAATAGATCAGTTTACAACAAATAAGATAAGATAAAAAGTTATCATATATTTGTACTTTGCGCATTATAATGATCATGACTCAAAACCTTATCCTGCAAATTGCTAAGAGGTGATCTGTGTCTAGCATACAAGGCATCCTCTCACCCAATACTGATGAATTTACTGCACGTCAGCAAGTCAAGTGGCATCAAAACTAGTTTAGCGATCTAAACTTCTTCTCCAGCATCAACAGAAAGGCTTGAAGGGACAGGTGTATCTAGCATAGGATACCACTTCCCTGGAACAGACTCACTATCCACATAAAGCAAAGTTGATCCCTGTCCATATTCAAGTGCAACTTGTGTCTACAAATGGGAAACAGAAATGTTACCCCAGGACTGCCCCCTGTACTACTAATAGAGGCAGCTCCTAAATTCTTTACCGTATGCATGCATCCTCTCAAATCATCTATGGTATGATCCCAGTTATTCTCATTAGGGATAATATACTATTATCGATCATAAGATGAGTAACGCCAGTCTCTAACTAAATGGTACAAGTTAATTCAAGCACAAAAAAGGAAACTGGCTAGGCTTAAAATGGCCCGCAAAGGCAGCTAGCCTAGTACTTACCTATAAACCTATAAACTATCCTTTAGAAATTATTTAGCAAATATCTTGCAACTAATGTAGACAGAGATAGGCAGAAACAGCTGAAAATGGCATTTAGCTGATGAGAAAACATACCCTATAAAATAAACAGCGGCACCAAATGAGGTAATGCATAGAACCTGAAATGCCAACCAGATTGGTTAACATGTTTCTACCAAGATAGAAAATCTGCTCTACTTAAAAACTTACAATTTTCTCATATCTGGTATTTTGGCCTCTTCTGAAATGGACAAGACTAAAATCTTATTCATTGGCCAAGCTCTAATAATACCCCCACCTGTCAAAATTAAACAGAAAATTAATAACTTATTACTCAGCTTCCTTTGGTATCCCAAAAAACAAGAATTTCTCTTCTCTGGCACACCCAAGCTGGGATGAAGGAGGTATATGGTTTCCAAATATTGATTTTTATTTAAACTCCACATTTCTTAACATAGTGTTGCTTTGGAATAATATTTCTTATACATCATATTGGAAATCAATACAGGAAACACGACTTCTTAATAGCAATATGACATTGCTTGAACCATATACTCAAATACATACAACCATCTTTATATGGATTTTAAAAATATACATTAAAAGTGAAAGGTCAACACTTGTTCTCACACCTCTTATAAACCAGATATTTCTGTTGCTTAAAAAGCTTATGTTTTCTAATCAATTAATTAAGAATTTATTGATAATTATGTTTCCTATTGCTTACACAAATGAATGTTTGATATCTTTTGATACACAGAAAATGTTAGAATTTAAGAAGGGTGACCTATTATATTGAAATCAATTTCTCTCAGCTAATAAAATAAGTTCTGCAGACTATCTGATCAGCAGATATAGTTTGCAAAATTGCAATTGGCTGGACATCCAAACTTGTAAGGATTTTATACATGCTAAGCGCGTACCTTCATTAGAGGCATACAATAAGAGTAACTTACAAATCTTGGAATTCATCTCAACAATTATTAATAGCTCACCAAAAAACACTTCATACATATCTGTTATTTATAAAATTCTCAGAAGTGATTTTAGCAAAACAGGTGTTTCTTTTTGGAATTATTCAAGTGAAGTTAATAGACAAGTATTCTCAGAAAAAGATAAAAAAAACTTTGTTTACAGTTGGTGAAGGAATCCACACCTTCGCTGTTCTGGTATGTATACACATGGATATTTTTACATAGATGTTTTTTTCACTCCACATAGACTAGCAAAAATGTACAAGAAAGATGAAATTAAATGCTGGAGATATGGGCACCCTGCTGCTGACTGGAAGTTGTTTTTCTTTCGTCTTTTCCCGGTTAGGGGTCGCCACAGCGGAACTCCGGTCTGCTAATGATTGGCAGTAGATTTTTTACAGGTGCTGAGGTACCACCTTGATACCCAACCTTCAACTAAGGCATGACCATTCTACACATGTCATTCGAACACCACTCGATAACAGGGAGGACATGCAGACTCCACACAGAAGGCACTCCAGCCAAGAATTGAACAGGAGAACCTCTTGCTGTGAGGCAATAATGCTACCGCTGCACCACCGCAGCTTCTGCTGCTGACTGGATACATATGGTTAATTGCAAAATAATTTCCCCATTTTGGTTAGACTTTAAATATCTTTATAAAGCTCTACGGAATGACAACTGTATAATTTCTGACTCTCTTATCCTTTTCAATGGTCCTGTTCCTGAAGTCATTCCTAAAAACCAAACATTTTTACTATGGTCTATCCTCTCTATAGCAAGAAAAATTGTTACTAAAAATTGGAAATCCCAATGTACTCCTGTTTATAAAGTTGAGTTTATTCATCTTGTGAAATACATTTGTAAAAATGAGATTGCTACTATAAAAGCAACGACTAACAACACAACTCATCATTTAATTGCTTGGGCAAAATTGTCTAATCTGTTAGAGAAATATTAAGCGTCCTCCTATGTGTATTGCTTTTTTTAGTAGTCATGGACATTGTATATAGTTAATTTGTTTTTCTTGTTACTATAGTGTTAAGTTATTGTGTTATAAAATGAATAAAAACATATTGGAAAAATGAAATGGACAAGACCACAATACAGTGCAAATGGCTGTTGAGGATTAGCTGAATGTCCTAAGAAGGAAAAGTGCAAAAGATTGATGATGGGCAAGAAGTAGAGGAATGTTTTATATGTAAGTCAGATTTAGATAATTTAGGAAAGAAAAAAGATGATAGAATAATGATAGGTCATCATTTACAAGAGGGATATGAGACTTTAGATGCAAGAAAAAAAGGAAGGAATAAAAGAGGAATTCTACAAACAGGTACATGAATGGATGGACAAAGACATGCATCTGGAGCATTTCTCCCCGGGCCTCCGCTGAAAACAGGCTCTGAGGAACCTAGTCGGACTTTCCCGGTCAACAAATGATAAATAAATAAATAAATAAAAAAATCTGGACAGTATCTTTAAGTAGCATGTGAAATGTAAAAAAAGTATAATATTGCTGAAAGAAAGAAAAATAACGCAAGATACTGAAATATTGAAAGTACTACATACCATGATTTTTTAATAGAATAAAGGAATTTTGAAAAAAAAAATGTTCCACATACACAAAATTAAAGAATTAAAAATACTAATGTGGGTATGGTTTTGCATGCAGGTTATAAAACATGGAATAAAATAATTCAGAAGGTAGACAGAATAATGATGTTGATGATACATCACCCCGGATTCAGTAAGCAGCCATGCAGGAATAAGTTATTCCTGCATGGCAGGGACTGCTCCTGTTCAGCACATCAGAGCGCCATGCATATATATGAAGGCTTGCTGCCATGCTCTAAAACGGACACTGTTCTTTGTACGAGTGCAAGGGGTGTGTCTGAGAGCAGAGCAGAGCTCTCACACAATATAGATGCCTCCTGCACTCCAGAATTGCCTTTCAGCAATTTAAAACAAGCAAGAATGCTTGTAACACCCCCAGCTCATCAGGATAAGAAATCTGGTCAAAGTTATAAGGGACAATTGTTCCTACCAAGGCAAAAGTTGATAGAATAACATACTTAGTATAAGGACATAGCGCACACCTCCCAACCCCTCAGAGTAAGGAATGTGGACAAAGCCAAAAGGGACAATCATCCCACAAAGCAGAAAGTTGATAGAATAACAGGTTCAGCATTAGCAGGGATATTCTAAAGGGTACAAATAAAAAACACAAGTATTTTTTTTTATAAATGCGATAAAGTTTAAGCGTAGCTGTGCGGGTGTGCCCATTGCTTAGCTATGCTTAGTCCAGCTTAAACAGCATAACAAGTTAAATAGTAAGAGACATCCAACTTAAGCAGTCCTGTAATAGTGTAGTGGTTAGAGCATTACCTTCGTAAGCAGCCATTCTTGGTTTGATCCCCACTGTTACCAACTTGCATTTTACATGTGAAAGCAGTACATAAACTTTTTTTATAATTAGCTACTAAATAACATATATTTGTTAACCAGAGTATTATAGTAGGTCCAGATGTAAGGTGTCAGTTTAATAAAGTTTTGAAACCCCCATATAAACGCAAGTGCCCCATACAGTATAGTCACACATGAATAAATGTAATGAAAGCCCATTGGAGGATGTCAGAAACAGTAAACAAATGTATAATATGTAATGAATGATGAATCAAGCCCATACAGCAGATAGTCTATAAAATAAAAAAATAAGCAATGCTAAGCATTGCACAGCTCTGCTTACCAGGTGTAAGCATTGTGTAAATATGACTGCTAAGCTATGATTAGCCCAGCTAAGTGGATTTACCCATTGGTATGCAGTGCTGAACCTGTCCCTTTAAGCACTGCCAACCTTATTTAAGCAGGTTTGCCCGTAGCTTAGCTTAGCTCAGCATATTCAAAACAATCCAATCACAGCAAAGGGCAGGATATTGGCCATATTTAAACCCCACAGCTTCCCACTGTAGGCAGTATGGCAGGTGTTGGAGAGGGCACGCACTTCCGGATGCAGTACTGGGGCATACAGGAGTCCAAGGTTATGGTAGGACTTCTGGTAAATAACCATGATGAGAAACTGCTGCATGGCCAGTACCAGGGCTTCTAATATAAAGCGGAAGCCTGGGACCATCTCACCCGTGATCTCACCAGTGCCACTGGTATCCCTCAGACTGTTGAGCAGGTCCGGGACCACTATGCCAACTTGAAGTGGAGAAAGAGGGAGCTCTTGGATGAGTGGGTCCAAGAAGCAAGGCAGAGGGGTGATGTCCCAGCAGTGTGTAAGTATTCATATTGATAACTGTTTACCAAAGTCCAGCCTGTGTATGTAATGGATAGGTATGGCTAAATATTTCTCTATTTCCTTTACAGCTGCAGCTGAGTGGGCTGTGAATCAGGAAACCCATGCTAGTAGGCAGCAAAGGCTGTGTCACGAGGCTGGTGAGTAAGAATCCTGCTTGTAGTAGTCATACCAAATAAATATAAAGTAGTGGAAAGTCACCTGACAGTATAAAAACTGTGTATGGGTTGTACTGAATAAACCAGGCAATATGACAGTAATAGTCCAATATAGGTGATATTTCAATAAAACTGTAACTGCCTGGCAATAAAGTTCTAAATCCTGGACTGGTTGTGTTTACTCTGGTGTTGTATGACATTAAGTGTTACAGTCTCTGAATAGTAATTTTGTGTTAACCACTGTTACCCACATTGTGCTACACAAAAAATATATCTCGGAATGTCTTGTAAGCAAGTTTATGGGCAATATTCACAATATGTCCCTATTTGTAGCCCCATGTTGTCAAGCTTTGTCCAGAGTGTGTG
>NC_056728.1:397726648-397753012 GCF_019279795.1 Protopterus annectens
GTGGCACATAGAAGGATTTCCTGACTAATGTAGTGATGTGATTATCAAAGGAGAGTCTACTGTCCACCTGGGTCTCACGGTCTCTTATCACACATTTGACATTAAGTAGACTGCCATTTATGTGGTAGTTCATGGGTACAGAGTTTTTACCAAAGGGGATGACAATGCACTTTTTGGCATTGCGCTTGAGGCCATGCCTCTGACACCAGGCATCTGTCTCAGTAAAGCCCTTCTGTAGGATGTCCACATCATTTGGGGACTCAACTATGGCTCCTAGTTTGCAGTCATCTGCGAACTTCATTAGCCAGAGGCCTTCTGTGTTAGCCTGTACTTCAGAGAAGTAGATACCAAACAGGAGAGGTCCCAAGACTGAACCCTGTGGTACTACACTTGTCATTGGTTTGAAGTCAGATTTCGAGTCTGCAACTTTTACAGTGTGGTTTCTGTCAGTGAGTCAATTGGCAACCGATCTTGTGACATAGGGATTTATACCTAGTTTAGTGAGTTTAGCTATAATTCCAGAATGAGGGATGGTGTCGAAAGTCTTGGCAAGGTCAAGACAGGCTGTGTGAACCACCTAACCCTCATCTATGGCTTTGGTGACTGCCTCAAAGAAGTCGATCAGGTTCAAAAGGCATGATCTGCCTTTCACAAACCTGAACTGGGTAGGGTCCAGAGTTTGGAGGTTACCAATGTCTTTGTTTATGAGTTCCATGATGATATGTTCCATAGCCTTGCAGACCAGGCTCGTCAGGCTAATAGGGCGATAGTTCCCAGGATCAGTGGTGGCTCTCCCTTTGTGGAGTGGGATAACTGTTGCTGTTTAACATTCAGTGGGCACAAAGCCTGATGTGAGACTATGATTGAACATGGTGCGTAGGTAGGGAGCCAGTTCATTCTGACGATAGTGTAAAATGCAACCTGAGATGTTGTCCGGTCCCATTGATGCTGTGTTTTTGGTTTTACAGAGTGCAGCTTTTACCTGCATAGATGTGATTACAGGGACTTTGCATTCTTCCTGTATAGATATGGGTACTTTAGGGGGTGAGGGGGGTAAAGTTAGCACTGAACCCATCTGCCAGGATGTTTGCATTTTCATGCCATTGTTCTGTAACTCAGAGCAGATCTTGGTGTTGCCATTGAGATTCTTGACACAGCTATAGAATGCTTTGTGGTTGCCCTTAGAATCAGTGGTGATTTTATTTTTATAGCCAGCTTTAGAGGATCTTATAAGGGATCTCAGCTTCTTACTGAGGCTGACCAGGGAGTTCTTCCACTCATGGGATTTTACTCTGTTTTGCAACAGTTTCTTCCTTCTGTTGTAGAGTTTGTTTATGGCAGTGGACCACCAGATTGGCTTCCTTTTTTTGGAGGATAGCATCTTGGTTCTGTTTGGGATAGCACGATCCATGCACTCGTGTAAGTGCTTATAGAGTGCATTTGTGTAGGATTCAGCAGTCGTAACTGTATTGTCCATCTGCTTGGGTGTCATGAAGTTCACCACTTCTGTCTTAAGAAGCATGAAGTTGGCTTTGGAGAAATTATTTACGGGTTTCCTTAATGGTGGGTGGGGGCAGGATGCGGATATCTAGGGTGATTAGCTTATGGTCGAATCTGACCAACGAGGAGTTGACTTCAGGTGTGGAACACTGGTCACTCATGCTGGTAATGACTAGGTCTAGGATATTGTTGCCCCTGGTGGGGGTGTGGATAAGTTGATCCAGGGCATTGGAATTTATAAATTCCAGAAAGCGTTCAGTGAAGGAGTTGGTACATGAGTAGTTTTCCCAGTTAATGGTGGGGTAGTTGAAATCGCCCATTATTAGGGTGTTTGGTTGAACCCTAATATTTTCCAGTATATCAAGAAAAGAGGAGTGGGAATCCTAGGGCATGGTGGGGGATCTGTAGCAAGCTACAATTTGGATTGCAGTTTTGGCCAGAGTTAGTTGCACTTGGATAACCTCAGATGCATTATGCTGTGCAACTAGCCTGGAGATGTGGATATCCTTAATAAATATGGATGCACCTCCACCTTTGGTGTTCTGGTCCAGGTTAGATGGCTGAAAAGTGTGGTATGAGTTATAGCCTGGTAATGCAGGGGTGCTCTCTAGAGCCTTGAACCAGGTCTCAGTCACTGCATAGATATCGATGTTCTCCATTTTAAGGAGTGCATTGAGTGAGTGCATTTTGAGATTTAGACTTCTAGCATTGAGTAGCATTACCCTCAGTTTTTGCTTACCTGTTCCTGTTATGGTGGTGAATTTGTCATTTGAACCTTGCCTAAAAAAGGCACTATAAGGGTGGCAAGACCCTTAGCCATTATCCAGAATACCAGGGGTGAAATGGGCAGGCCATCTCTGGCAAAGCATCATGGTCTATCGACCATGTCATCATAAGCAGACAGATACTGGATCTCCTTAGAATGACACCAGAAGCTTAGCCAATTGTTGAAGTCAATCATTTTGTCCTTGTACTGCGGTATCATTCTGGGCGATAGCAGGATGCTACTCAGGGCTGAGGTCATGCCTGCCTGGGCTACAAGATCGCAGAGCTCTTCCACGTCTCTTTTCATGTAGTCCAGGGAGGTACATCTCAGGTCCTTCACACCAACATGGCCAATGACAGAGTCATATTTGTACTTGTGGAGTGACCTGAGTGTGTGGGTTATGTAGCAGATCCTGGCACCCGACAGGCAGCTGACAGTAACCTTCTTCTTGTTTAGCCTGATGAGTGAGACATCAGTGTGCCTGGCTATGGAGTTACCTATGACTAGTGTGTTGGGTATGTTGTTTTGCCTTATGGGCTGTGGATTATTGGCACTCTGAATCTGTGGGCTATGTGTAATTTGTGTTGTGTTGGGGGGTGGAGGTTGCTTGCATTTCTGCTTTGGAGCTCTCTGTTGCTTGAGCAGATTATTACTGAGACCCTCTATGAATGTTTTTGTGCTTCTATGTGTGGAGTTTGGTGGTGTAAGTTTAGTGGGACTAAGTGATGAGTGTGGTGTGGTGCAAGTGTTTATCTTCTCTTGACTGTCAAGTTGAGTCTTGGTTGGAGAGAGCTTTACCTTCATTTTTGTGGCTAGACAAGTGCATCTCTCACAGGTTGTAGTGTTGGGTGATAGGAGGAGAGAGTTGTCTGTGTACATGAGGCAATTGTTACATTGCCCCCAGATGCCCAGATTCATCAGATAGACAGGAGAGAACACTAGGAGCTGACCCTTGGGCATGCCTGAATAAAAAAATACTTTCCTCTAGACAAATGAGGAAAGTGAGTATAAGAGCTGTTTTTCTCTAAGCAAGTGAGGAAAGTAAGTACAAAAACTGTGTTCCTCTAGGTAAAGAGGAAGGTTGAGTGCTGTAGTCATTTGTAGCCTATTTAGTGCAAACAACAAGTTCTGAACAAGTGCTGAGCATAAATAAGCAAATGCAAGTGCTAAAACTAAGAATCTGTACCTGGATCTTGTGGTAGATGGGCTACCTAATGCTTACCACTCCCACTAATAAGCTAGAAAGCTTCCCTCCAACACAGAAAGGCTTGGGGGGGTCAGAAGCTTACAAACAGTCCTGGATACAGCAAATCTGTATCTGGACTAGACTAGGTACAGGAAAGGTGGGAAACAAAGGCAAAAGCGGGCTTTTAAACCAGAAAGTTGAAAGAGATGAAAAAACTGCCCAAATGGCCAATAAACTACAATTTCTGGGCCAGAAACCACTATTGTGTAGTAATTTGTAGCTTATTTAGTGCTAATAACAAGTTCTGAACAGGTGCTGAACATAAATACGCAAATTCAAGTGCTAAAACTAAGAATCGGTACCTGGATCTTGTGGTAGATAGGCTACCTAATGCTTACCACTCCCACTGATAAGCTAGAATGCTTCCCTCCAACACAGAAAGGCTTGGGGGGGGGCTCAGAAGCTTACAAACAGTCCTAGATACAGTAAATCTGTATCTAGACTAGACAAGTGCAAATGTGGGCTTTTAAACCAGAAGGTTAAAAGAGATGGAAAACTGCCCAAACGGCCAATAAACTACAAATTACAGGTGGAGATCAGAGGCTGAAACACAGGGCCACATTTGAAATATTGGTGTTATACACTGTGAACATTGCTGGTGTTACAGGATTGGTTGCAACATACCCTTACTCAGGAATATGAAGTCAGAAACACAAATGGATGCTGCCATGTACTGATAGAAATCAACAGAGAGAATGCCACTGATATGTCAGGGACAAGACTTATGTGGGGAACAGACAAAACATAACAGCCAATCCTCTGGCCATCATGTGGATAGGCCCACAGTTGAGAGTTATGCAGACAGACTGCATTCCATGCAAAACTAGCATGTGCACACAAACTCTGTAAAACTAGCACTATTCAATGCATATAGCAGCAATATTCACACACTGTCCCTAGGTCTGCAACCTTATACAAACATGTAGTTGGCCTGTGTCCACAAGTCCTGTTGTAAGAGGTATAGCTACCTGCTGTCTGTAACACTGCTGCCCACACACAGGAAGGATGTCTTCCATACAGGAAAGGTAAAGCGATAATGCCCACACTGTCACTGCATACAACAAAATAACATATTTACTGCTACTGATTGTTGCATTGCCATGACACTGATATGGGTACTACAGTAGGCATGCTTATCACGTAATCAGAGAAGTGTACAACTGTGTTATGACACACTGTCCATGCCTTCCACTAACAGCTATATCAACACCCATATATACTGGATATCAAAGTGCACACCCCCCTGTTGGAATGCCAGGTCTGTGTGATGTATGCTAATGAGACCACAGGAAGTCATGTCAAAATGTTTCTCACCTTCCATGAAACAGCTTTGTTTCTTTTTAAATAGGATTTTACCAGTTATAGGTCACATTTGAGGTGAGAAATGGATGCTGTAATCATCTCAGCAGGTGTTTGCACAACATACCAGTGTACGGGTGTGCACACATATTCAACTGGCTTACTGTACTGAGTATTACTTCCCATATGCTGGATGGATAGGTTCATAACCCAGAGACTGCCCATGCTATGGAACAGACTTCACATACATGTCAAGCAGAGCACATCACTGGCCCTCTTCAAGTGAAATCTTGATGAGTGGATGGGAAATAGAAAATTCACCACAGGGATCACTCCAGTGGCTTTACTTGACAGAGGCACTGGGAACAAAGGTCAGTTGGCACAATGCCAGGGTAATCCCATGGGGCTAGGCATGTAAAGGCTCCAGGGCCATTAGCCTAGTACACACCTATGAACCTATGAACCTATATGTTTCCACAGGACAGGTTGTTATGTTCCCTATTGAACTGAGCAGGCTATAGGACACATCACAGGTGGGGATTGTGTTGACATATGCTTTTGTGGGGTCATGTTCCAATTGCACAAGTACCATGCATTGTAACAGGGGTGTGTACACTTCATATCCACTGTAGCTATATGGAATCAGCAGTACCTTACCTGTACAACCATCTTCCTCCAACAATAGAGTAATACCCCTTGGTGGACACCACCAAGACACAAAGCACATAATAGGTTACTATAGTGGCTGTACAGGGACACATAGATGCAGACCACAACTTGGAAGCAAGTCCACCTCTATCTGAGCAAGCATGTAGGTTCACAGGTGACTGCCTGTAAGGCTGACTATAACTAGAAATCAGACATATGCAAACCACCAAGGCCAGTTGCAACCTTGTCTGCACATATGTATGCAGTCTCAGAGCCAGTAACACAAGTCAACCTGTACTGGGGGTAAAGCACACCTCATATACACATGCCATGGATACAGGCAACCTGCATCAGACAGGATAGGTGGGAACAGTGACATCCTGTCCACAACAGTAGTACAGGGTGATATGCACATCACTCCTCCCCACATCAATGGTGAGCATGGACATAATGCAGATTTATGGCAACAACAGCAAGTCTCCATGGGGCATGAGAACATCACAGTTTGCCTCCTACATTAACACATGCATGTGCTCACAGTCCCATCACACACTACAGTCAAACACACTCATGCCACCATCCACATACCATCCACATGGAAGATGGCCACTGTCATCTCTCTACACAGAAATGAATGGTGTGTAGTGGATTATGCCATTAAGTGTCCAATAGTGGGGGAACTGGACAGGTCAGGGCCAGGAGTATAATGCAATATGTACAAGCCCTAATAGCTTACAGTGTTATGGAATAGTCTGGATTATTTGCAAGTAATACCAACTGTTGATGTGCACATGGAAAACTGTATGAGGTCCTCTGACCATTTTTCCTGTTTATGTCTTCCAGGCACAATGTCCTGGGAATGTCTGCATGCATACACACCCCTGGTAAATCATGCTATAATCCATTTCCTCATAGTCCATCATGCCATCCTCTTCGGGTGCAGGGCCCAGGATCTGCAGGAGAGGACCACCCTGTGGAATGAGCTAATCCACAGAGTAAACGATGTGGGCCTGCACAACCACAATTATGAGCAAGTGCGGCATCACTGCACAGATCTGATCCACCATGCCTATCAGTGTGCCACTGCAGTTAGGAGGGACCAGCTAGCCACAGGTGGGGGTCATGCCATGCAGCCCCCACTGACACATGCTGAGGAGCTCCTCACCAGCCTTGGGGCACCTGCCCACCAGCCAAGCCAGAAAGCTGAAAGCAGCATTGTGGAGGTGGGTGCCACCCACTCAATGGACGAGGAGCATGCAGGTAAGACCCCAGGGCACATTAGTAGATGACTGTTGCTTATCCATTTTCATCTGTAAAGTATCAACATGCATATGTCAGATAAGATAGTCTGTTGCTGCAGTGTAGTAATGAACAGATGTGCATAATCTCTAGTATTGTGGGTTTGTACTGTTGATGTGCTGAAATGCTGCTCCCACCCTGTACCCATGCCACAAGTGTGGCTACTGACATTATGTTTCTCACACAACTATTTAGGTGCCTCTGGTATACAACTGGAGCAGCAGTATGTAGCTGGTGAGTATGGAGTTGTTTTATTCTGGTTTGCCAATACACCTGCCAGGTTATGACCATGCTATTTGCCATGCACACCTTTAACACACATACCCATAATGCATGCTGAACATGTTCATTTATTTTTGCTGCTAACTGCACTGCATCACATTGGTCACCATGGTGGCATATCTGAAGGGTATGTAAGAGTCCTGCAGTATACTTAACAACCTGTCAGGGCAATATGTGTGGACAGAGATGAACATAATGGTGGGAAAAATGGCCTACAGTAGGGATATGCCTGAAACATTACCCTTATACAGTGGCTACAAGAGTGTATACGTCATTATTACAACAGGAAGTGTTTGTGATCTAAACAACGGCAAATACCACATTCCACACCTTTTACAACCTGTAATGTGATCCTAACATGAGCAATGAATGTGTAATATGTAATCCTATGTTAGGACAACAAATATGGAGAATACATACCTTAACATACACTGGAAACATATGTGTAACATATTGTGGAAGCAGCTTGTGAGTTACTGACAGCATTCACTCTTCCCGAGTACACACCTTCCATCAAGTACGGGGCCTCAATGTTACACCAAGTAATGGTCTGCTGTCCAAGAAGTATATCCAAGACATTTGCCTACTCACCTGCAACAGAGGCAGCTTTGGCTTGCAGACATCTTACAAACCATGAAAAGGATCCCATATCTGAAAGGTAGCACTCAGAAGTGGGAAAAGTAGCCTTACCTCACCGTTGCACATACCATGGCAAACAGTGCAGACAGTCATGTATGTGTCTATGAAGTATGGGACAACATTAATGTAGAAAATAAACAGATGCCCGTCCAAAACAGATGACAACACATGTTGCAAACTGGTCAGAGAGCCTGCCCAGAAACATGCAGCAACACTGAGGGACTTGCAGGAATGTGTAGCAAGTACTGCCTGTCTAGTACCTGTGTCGACAATCTCCAGGAATCTGCATAAGTGTGGCTTATGGGTTAGGGTAATCAGATGGAAGAGTTGTTCCACAGGCAACATCATCCAGGGTTCTCTACAGATTGCATATGCATAACCTTCTCCTTATTTAGCCTGCTGAGTGAGACATCAGTGTGCCTGACTATAGAGTCACCTATGACTAGTGTGCTGGGTATGTTGTTTTGCCTTATGAGCTGTGGTTTATTGGCACACTGAGTCTGTGGGCTGTGTGTCATTTGTGTTGTGTTGTGGGGGTGGAGGTTGCTTGTGTTTCTGCTTTGGAGCTCTCTGTTGCTTGAGCCGATTATTACTGAGACCCTCCATGAATGCTTTTGTGTTTCTATGTGTGGATTTTGGTGGTGTAAGTTTAGTGGGACTAAGTGATGAGTGTGGTGTGGTGCAAGTGTTTACCTTCTCCTCTTGACTGTCAAGGTCATTCTTGGTTGGAGAGAGCTTTACCTCCATTTTTGGCTAGACAAGTGCATCTCTCACAGGTTGTAGTGTTGGGTGATAGGAGGAGAGGGTTGTCTGTGTACATGAGGCAATTGCTACATTTCCCCCAGATGCCCAGATTCATCAGATAGACAGGAGAGAACACTGGAAGCTGACCGTTGAACATGCCTGAATAAAAAAATACTTTCCTCTAGACAAGTGAGGAAAGTGAGTATAAGAGCTGTTTTTCTCTACGCAAGTGAGGAAAGTAAGTGCAAAAACTGTGTTCCTCTAGGTAAAGAGGAAGGTTGAGTGCTGTAGTAATTTGTAGCTTATTTAGTGCAAACAACAAGTTCTGAACAAGTGCTGAGCATAAATAAGCAAATTCAAGTGCTAAAACTAAGAATCTGTACCTGGATCTTGTGGTAGATAGGCTACCTAATGCTTACGACTCCCACTGATCAGCTAGAATGCTTCCCTCCAACACAGAAAGGCTTGGGGGGCTCAAAAGCTTACAAACAGTCCTGGATACAGCAAATCTGTATCTGGATGAGACTAGGTACAGGAAAGTTGGGAAACAAATGCAAAAGCGGGCTTTTAAACCAGAAAGTTAAAAGAGATGGAAAAACTATCCAAACGGCCAATAAACTACAATTTCTGGGCCAGAAACCACTCTTGTGTAGTAATTTGTAGCTTATTTAGTGCTAACAACAAGTTATGAACAAGTGCTTAGCATAAATAAGCAAACTCAAGTGCTAAAACTAAGAATCTGTACTTGGATCTTGTGGTAGATAGGCTACCTAATGCTTACTGAAAAATTATATTGAGCTGCTCTCTGCTTACTTCTGCTTGCTTGCTTGCTTACTGTGGGATTTGAAGTCTTCTTAAGACACACAGTCTTGCTGTGCTGTTTACTGCTGAATCAGAGACACATTATGACTCCATCTGTCAAGCCTTTCAAATTGCACACTGATAAAGAAATATATTTTGCAGCTATAAGCACAGTTACAGATAACTTATTTTATAACAAACCACACGTAGTCTGTCAGATTTGTAGCATATATTTACAAAGTTTTCCTTCATTACAGATATGAATGATGACTTCTACAAAATACCTCTCTCTGTCCTTCTCTCTCCTTCTCTCACATAACTGAATTACTACAATAGCTAAATACAGAGCTAGTCACGCACACAAGAGGTTGTTATTTCCTCAGTATATTTTTCTGGCCTTCTTTGGGAAGTCACATAATGTCTGTTTTTAGACTTTTCTATTGTCCTTTTGTGATGTAAGCACTTTTGCTGATGTGAGGATGCCATTCTGAAAGGAAACATCTGTATAAGCTGTTCCTACTGGAAAAAACATCATGTATTGCTGAATTTATAAAAAAGGATGTCTGTTAATAGATATTTGTTCTGCAAACATGAGAAAATCATATAATCCTTGCTTTCCAATATTGCTTTGTTAGGCTTTTCTTTTTGATGCTGTGAAGAGAAGCCTGTCTGTTATACATATAGTATGAATGCACATTTTACATTGCTAAACTCTATACATATATTCAAGCAAACTTTTTATTCTATAATTTATCTTTCAGCATATTTATATTCAGAATATCTAACAATTCCCTCTGTTTTTAAACATACTCAAAACATTCCATATAAAAGACACATTATTTTTATATAAAACCTTTAGTCTTTTTTGATACAAGTCAAAATGCAATTTTACATAGTTAATACAATGATATTAAAGTATTACTACCAAAACTGAATGTATTTAACAACTTTTTCTTTTGCAGACCATTCTGTGAAAATATTTTATCAGTTATGAGCTGTGTCTGTTTTAATTTTACTTGATTAATTTATTATTTTGCAATCACATAATTTAATTTATGACTTAGAATTGTTTCATTAACTCTTTGCAACTGTTGAATTAACTATAAGAGACAATAACTATGTGCTACTGCAAGCATTTATACACTGCTAAAAATATACAGTTTTAATGTCATTTTAACCATCACATTGTGTTCATGTCTCTGAACTGCTCAATAACATCTTGGTAAAATACTGAACTGGGCTTAGATACACAGACTGTTTGCTATTTATGCATTTCAATTTACTAGGTACCCTGGACCCATTGTTTTCTTTAAATATGTTTTTTTCACACATATTCATTACTAGACATTAATTTCATTTGTACTGAATTCTTCTGCATTTGTACATACAAAGACTATCATTTGTACTGAAATTTTCTATATTTGTACATACAAAGACTGTAAAGTACATTTAGTCTAATCTTACAAATTTAATAACATTAATATTAAGCACAATCTTGGAAAATGTTTGTCTCTTTAGAAATATCTAGTGGAATTGCCACCAAATGCATATGTCCTGTTATTTTAAACTACATACTCAGCAATTAAAAACATTGATGCTTTTTTATACCAACATTGTTTTGCCAAACACATATTAAAAATAGTGACCAATCTTGTTCAATTTTTTTTACATATCTTTACTCTCTTTTGTATAGCTGTAATCAATTTTAAGCCATCTCTTGTTTTTTAAACCATCTCTTGTATAGCTTTATAGTTTAACAGGTTGTAAATACAATTTAATGCTAAACAATACAATAATAACCATTATGATAGCTATTAACAACTTGTAAAATATCTTATCCTGTCAGGTTTAATCCAGTTTACCAGTATTTCTAATACATTAATACCTGTTTTTCCCCCATAAAAGAGTATTGTCAAGAAGGAATGAGATATTTTTTCCTGTAGCTTTATTTTAGACCCTTGTTGTTTATTTTTCTGTAGCTTTATTTCAGACCCTTGTTGTTTATTTTTTCTGTAACTTTATTTCAGACCCTTGTTGTTTATTTTTTATGTAGCTTTATTTCAGACCCTTGTGCAGTACTGCTTATGCAGTCAGTGTAAAACTGAGAAAGTGCCCTTCCTCCTTATACAGTCAGTGTAAAACTGAGAAAGTACCCCTCCCCCTGTAGTATTGCAGCACTGTTTACCTGCCCTATGCTGTGAGAATAGAATGTATGTCAGCCCAACACTTTGGTTATACATTTATTTTATTAGGTTACTAAATAAAGCTTTCACTGTATATTACCTCTAGCAGGTATTTACACCCTCCTGCACAATTGATTTGAACTGTATATATACTATAGCCCATGTGCTGGCTGTACTTGATGCAACTGAGGTTTTTTTTGTCCTTTCAACATTTACTTGCAAACAGATTATCAGTGACATCTATGCACAATTGTGACATTTTATTACAATTACTAAATAGTGTTGCCTGTAAATATTTTATAAGTATGTTTTAATAACAATGATGCTTTAGAAAAACTCAAGCTACTTATCTGGCAATCAGTCTTGTTGTTTATCTTATCTTTCCAGCATTTCCTGTAACTATTCATTCAGTCTAGGAAGGTCTGAGCTAACATTTCATACTCTGTAAACTATAGTTAATTCTTTTAGCATTTTTCCTTTAATGTGATTGTGATTTGCATAACTATGCATTTATACAACATAAATAAACATTATTTTACAATTACCTTACATGGATTTCAGTATTTTTTATTTATTTATCTATTTAACTATTTAACTGCCCTGCCATTCATTTTACAAAAACTGTTTGAATAATACCATCTGTGATTTTCTTTTTAAAATTCAGAACTTTAACTGTTTGGTGTTACTATATAATTATAAACAAATTGTAAACAAAATAGATATTAGTTTAACCAACACATTTATATTTATATTATTTATATTTGCTGTTGTCTGCCTGTGTATTGTAACAGATGTACTCTAGATGAAAAGAACACACATGCATGTCTGTCTTGTATATGTATATCTTTATACAAGCATGTCATGTCCCTACCATCCTAGCATGCATGCTTAACCATTTTCAAAACATAAACATATTATAAAATATATTTCTTTTGCACAGATTAACTGTGTATGCAGGACATTTTTAGTCTTTGTCAGTTCAGCTAATTTATTTCCTTTATCCTGCAACTGCAGTTGAATTTCCTGTGATGTTGCATGGTCTTTCTGACATTCTTTAGTAAGCCGTTCTGCTGAATTTGAAACTCCTATGCACTTTTGAAAAGATGTGTGTATAACTTGTCTAAGCTTCCTGAACTCATTGTGTCTGTCTTTTAGAAGTTTATTACATTTCTTTGTAACAAAATGTACTAGAGTGTCTATCAGTAACTGATTTGACTGTTGTTGCAACTCTGAAATAAACCTTTTACATCTGGTGACAGAACATAACTGTCTAACATTTGAATATAATGTCAACATAATAACTTTTCTTGGTTCTTTACCTTTACAATTTTTGTCTGTACAGTCTAACCTTTGGATAATGTCATGCACTGTATTTTTATGACACTGTACACACAAACATTTTTATACCACACATGATTTTATTTCAGATACCAGTCAAATATTATAATCCATTTGCATAATGCCTTACTATCAAATTGCAATCCATTTGCATAATGCCTTACTATTAACTTGCCCTAATAAGGTTTTACATTTGCTAATATGCTGTATATACATTTATTATGTTATTATTATTACCTCTATGGCATTCATACTGTATGTAACACAGAATAATTTTCTTACCAGTCAACAGACAGGCAGATGGCCAAGCTGCTTTACTGTAGATGGTTGAAAAGTTTCTGTAGTCACTTGTGAAGTTGGTACAGCAAAACTGGCAGATTCAGTCTTACAACCTCGTCTTGTACCTTTTCTGGAGAATTTATGGAACTGCTCCACCTTCCTGCAATGCAGTCTCACCGGATTTAGACGTCTATTAAACTGCATTGCTACAAACTGTTGAAAACTGTAGAAATCTGAAGTACTTCACATAAACGTTACTGTGCTTTTACAGGAGTGACATTACCCATTCACTCCCTGCTCCACCTTCCTGCAATGCAGTCTCACCAGATTTAGACGTCTATTAAACTGTATTGCTACAAACTGTTGAAAACTATAGAAATCTGTAGTACTTCACATAAACGTTACTGTGCTTTTACAGGAGTGACATTACCCATTCACTCCCCCTGTTTTTGGATACAGGCTAGGAACGTTGTCAAAGGATCACCATTGAAAAATTACATTGAGCTTACTGGATCCAAAGTATCATGTCAGGGTCACCATTGAAAAATTATATTGAGCTGCTCTCTGCTTACTTCTGATTGCTTGCTTGCTTACTGTGGGATTTGAAGTCTTCTTAAGACACACAGTCTTGCTGTGCTGTTTAGTGCTGAATCAGAGACACATCATGACTCCATCTGTCAAGCCTTTCAAATTGCACACTGATAAAGAAATATATTTTGCAGCTATAAGCACAGTTACAGATAACTTATTTTATAACAAACCACACGTAGTCTGTCAGATTTGTAGCATATATTTACAAAGTTTTCCTTCATTACAGATATGAATGATGACTTCTACAAAATACCTCTCTCTGTCCTTCTCTCTGTCCTTCTCTCACATAACTGAATTACTACAATAGCTAAATACAGAGCTAGTCACGCACAGAAGAGGTTGTTATTTCCTCAGTATATTTTTCTGGCCTTCTATGGGAAGTCACATAATGTCTGTTTTTAGACTTTTCTATTGTCCTTTTGTGATGTAAGCACTTTTGCTGATGTGAGGATGCCATTCTGAAAGGAAACATCTGTATAAGCTGTTCCTACTGGAAAAAACATCACGTATTGCTGAATTTATAAAAAAGGATGTCTGTTAATAGATATTTGTTCTGCAAACATGAGAAAATCATATAATCCTTGCTTTCCAATATTGCTTTGTTAGGCTTTTCTTTTTGATGCTGTGAAGAGAAGCCTGTCTGTTATACATATAGTATGAATGCACATTTTACATTGCTAAATTCTATACATATATTCAAGCAAACTTTTTATTCTATAATTTATCTTTCAGCATATTTATATTCATAATATCTAACACTTACCACTCCCACTGTTAAGCTAGAATGCTTCCCTCCAACACAGAAAGGCTTGGGGGGCTCAGAAGCTTACAAACAGTCCTGGATACAGCAAATCTGTACCTGGACTAGACTAGTTACAGGAAAGGTGGAAAACAAGCGCAAATGTGGGCTTTTAAACCAGAAGGTAAAAAGAGATGGAAAACTGCCCAAACAGCCAATAAACTACAACTTACAGGTGGAGAACAGAGGCTGAAACACAGGGCCACATTTGAGATATTGCTGTTATACACTGTGAATGTTGCTGGTGTTACAGGATTGGTTGCAACATACCCTTACTCAGGAATATGAAGTCAGAAACACAAATGGATGTTGCCATGTACTGATAGCAATCAACAGAGAGAATGCCACTGATATGTCAGGGACAAGACTTATGTGGGGAACAGACAAAACATAACAGCCAATCCTCTGGCCATCATGTGGCTAGGCCCACAGTTGAGAGTTACGCAGACAGACTGAATTCCATGCAAAACTAGCATGTACACACAAACCCTGTAAAACTAGTAGTATTCAATGCATATAACAGCAATATTCACACACTGTCCCTAGGTCTGGAACCTTATACAAACATGCAGTTGGCCTGTGTCCACAAGTCCTGCTGTAAGAGGTATAGCTACCTGCTGTCTGTAACACTGCTGCCCACACACAGGAAGGATGTCTTCCATACAGGAAAGGTAAAGCGATAATGCCCACACTGTCACTGCATACAAAAAAATAACATATTTACTGCTACTGATTGTTGCATTGCCATGACACTGATATGGGTAATACAGTAGGCATGCTTATCACGTAATCAGAGTAGTGTACAACTGTGTTACGACCCATTGTTCATGCCTTCCTCTAACAGTTATATCAACACCCATATACACTGGATATCAAAGTGCACACCCCCTGTTGGAATGCCAGGTCTGTGTGATGTATGCTAATGAGACCACAGGAAGTCATGTCAAAATGTTTCTCACCTCAAATGTGACCTATAACTGGTAAAATCCTATTTAAAAAGAAACAACGCTGTTTCATGGAAGGTGAGCAACCACTGCCAAGTGAAGCTATGATATAATGTTAGAGTACAAACCAAGATAAATGGATGCTGTAATCATCTCAGCAGGTGTTTGCACAACATGCCAGTGTAAGGGTGTGCACACACAATCAATTGGCTTACTGTACTGAGTATTACTTCCCATATGCTGGATGGATGGGTTCATAACCCAGAGACTGCCCATGCTATGTAATAGACTTCCCATACATGTCAAGCAGAGCACATCACTGGCCCTCTTCAATGGAATTCTTGATGAGTGGATGGGAAATAGAAAATTCACCACAGGAATCACTCCAGTGGCTTTACTTGACAGAGGCACTGAGAACTAAGGTGGGTTGGCACAATGCCAGGGTTATCCCATGGGCTAGGTTTGTAAAGGCACCAGGGCCATTAGGCTAGTACACACCTATGATCCTATGAACCTATATGTTTCCACATGACAGGTTGTTATGTTCCCTATTGAAATGAGCAGGCTATAGGACACATAACAGGTGGGGATTGTGTTGACATGTGCTTTTGTGGGGTCATGTTCCAATTGCACAAGTACCATGCATTGTAACAGGGGTGTGTACACTTCATATCCACTGTAGCTATATGGAATCAGCAGTACCTTACCTGTACAATCATCCTCCTCCAACGATAGAGTAACCCCCTTGATGGACACCACCAAGACACAAAGCACATAATAGGTTGCTATAGTGGCTGTACAGGGACACAAAGATGCAGACCACAACTTGGAAGCAAGTGCACCTCTATCTGAGCAAGCATTTAGGTTCACAGGTGACTGCCTATAAGGCTGACTATAACTAGAAATCAGACATATGCAAACCACCAAGGCCAGTTGCAACCATGTCTACACATATGTATGCAGTCTCGGAGCCAGTAACACAAGTCAACCTGTACTGGGGGTAAAGCACACCTCATGCACACATGCCATGGATACAGGCAACCTGCATCAGACAGGATAGGTGGGAACAGTGACACCCTGTCCACAACATTAGTACAGGGTGAGATGCACATCACTCCTCCCCACATCAATGGTGAGCATGGACATAATGTTGACTTATGGCAACAACAGCAAGTCTCCATGGGGCATGAGAACATCGCAGTTTGCCTCCTACATTAACACATGCATGTGCTCACAGTCCCATCACACACTACAGTCAAACACACTCATGCCACCATCCACACACCATCAACATGGAAGATGCCCACTGTTATCCCTCTACACAAAAATGAATGGTGTGTAGTGGATTATGCCATTAAGTGTCCAACACTGGGGGAACTGGACAGGTCAGGGCCAGTAGTATAATGCAAGCTGTGCAAGCCCTAATAGCTTACAGTGTTATGGTATAGTCTGGATTATTTTCAAGTTATACCCACTGCTGATGTGCACATGGAAAACTGTATGAGGTCCTCTGACCATTTTTCCTGTTTATGTCTTCCAGGTACAATGTCCTGGGAATGCCTGCCTGCATACACACTTCTGGAAAATGATGCTATAATCCAGTTCCTCATAGTCCATCATGCCATCCTCTTTGGGTGCGGGGCCCAGGATCTGCAGGAGAGGACCACCCTGTGGAATGAGCTAATCCACGGGATAAACGACGTGGGTCTGCACAACTGCAATTATGAGCAAGTGCGGCATCACTGCACAGATCTGATCCACCATGCCCGTCAGCGTGCCGCTGCAGTTAGGAGGGACTGGCTAGCCACAGGTGGGGGGTCATGCCATCCAGCCCTCACTGACACATGCTGAGGATCTCCTCACCAGCCTTGGGGCAACCGCCCGCCAGCCAAGCCAGAAAGCTGAAGACAGCATTGTGGTGGTGGGTGCCACCCACTCAATGGATGAGGAGCATGCAGGTAAGACCCCAGGGCACATTAGTAGATGACTGTTGCTTATCCATTTTCATCTGTAAAGTATCAACATGCATATGTCAGATAAGATAGTCTGTTGCTGCAGTGTAGTAATGAATAGATGTGCATAATCTCTAGTATTGTGGGTTTGTACTGTTGATGTGCTGAAATGCTGCTCCCACTCTGTACCAATGCCACAAGTGTGGCTACTGATGTTACGTCCCTCACACAACTATTTAGGTGCCTCTGGTATACAACTGGAGCAGCAGCCTGTAGCTGGTGAGTATGGAGTTGTTTTGTTCAGGTTTGCCAATACACCTGCCATGTTATGACCATGCTATTTGCCATGCACACCTTTAACACACTTACCCATAATGCATGCTGTACATGTCCACTTATTTTTGCTGCTAACTGGAGTGCATCACATTGGTCACCATGGTGGCATATCTGAAGGGTATGTAAGAGTCCTGCAGTATACTTAACAACCTGTCAGTGCAAGATGTGTGGACAGAGATGAACATAATGGTGGGACAAATGGCCTACAGTAGGGATATGTCTGAAACATTACCCTTATACAGTGGCTACAAGAGTGTATACATCATTATTACAATGGGAACTGTTCTGATCTAAACAACAGCAAATCACAATACCACATTCAACACCTTTTACAACCTGTAATGTGATCCTAACATGAGCAATTAATGTGTAATATGTAATCCTATGTTAGGACAACAAATATGGGGAATACATACCTTAACATACACTGGAAGCATATGTGTAACATATTGTGGAAGCAGCTTGTGAGGTACTGACAGCAGTCACTCTTCCTGAGTACACACCTTCCATCAAGTATGGGGCCTCAATGTCACACCAAGTAATGGTCTGCTGTCCAAGAAGTATGTTCAAGACATTTGACCACTCACCTGCAACAGAGGCAGCCGTGCCTTGCAGACATCTTACAAACCATGAAAAGGATCCCATATCTGAAAGGTAGCACTCAGAAGTGGGAAAGTAGCCTTACCTCACCATTGCATATACCATGGCAAACAGTGCAGACAGTCATGCATGTGTCTTTGAAGTATTGGACAGCAATAATGTAGAAAATAAACAGATGCCCATCCAAAACAGATGACAACACATGTTACAAACCGGTCAGAGAGCCTGCCCAGAAACATGTAACAACACTGAGGGACTTGCAGGAATGTGTAGCAAGTACTGCCTGTCTAGTACCTGTGTCAAGAATCTCCTGGAATCTGCATACGTGTGGCTTATGGGTTAGGGTAATCAGACGGAAGAGTTGTTCCACAGGCAACATCATCCAGGGTTCTCTATAGATAGCATATGCATAACATCAAGTCTCCCCAAAGCATGTGTTGCAATGTGTAATGGTGTCATGAGACCAAGGCTGAAACCTACAGAGAGTATTCGTAAAGATACATGTAGTGCGCAAGCAACACCTCACTCCATCTCAGGGCCACCATCGCCATTTTTACCTTGCTGGTGCCAGTGTACACCTTTAGTTTTGCTGTTCATTAGCAGGAACTAGGCTGCTAGACATGGCATTCTGAATTTGGAACACTGCAAAATAACACTCCTGTGTGACCCATAGTTGTCAAGCATCTGCAATAAGGGTGAGGATGGGGAGAGGTATCATCCTGAAACACAACAGTGAACTGAAGCATACATCCAAAGCTCACTAAGAATGGCTGTATCTGAACACAGTAAAGGTCATGAATTGTGTCAGACATAACCCTGACTCCACAGCAATAGTGAAGCCACTGTTTGACCTCCAAGGGCTGTGCACAAGAGGTGACCTTGCAATTTGGCAGAGTTGGGGGACATTTGTAGGGTGGAGTGACCAAATAATGGCAAGTGAAGATGGGCCATGTTAGTATACCCCTTCCAGGAATAGTGACTGCTGTAGTTCACTTAACAGGTGCTGCAACAAACCATTGTGTTAAGGGTGTGCACACTTATGCAACACACACATTGTATGCATCTCATTCAGCAGACTTTCAAATTTGTTTGATACTATATTGCATTCCACAGGTCATATGTCACATATCGGGTGTGTGTAATGTTAACATCTGCAGTATTGTGGCCCCACTGCACACCATGGAAGAGGCTGGCATGTGAACAAGGGTGTGTACACTCCTCATATCCACATTAAGCTTTGAAGGCTGTCAGTGTAATCAGATTTTATTGCTCATACATGCACTGGTGATGATGAGATCTGCAAATTAGAGATCAGGCATTAACTATTGACATCAGTCCTCATATCATCCCAGGTATGTGCCAGACAAACACATAGGGGCTGTGAGCAACAGAGCAAACACAACTGCCACACATATAAACATTCAGCAATGGTGTGTGTACACTGGTGAGGTATGGTGCACAGTACATGCCAGTGGGCTGTACAGATGCGCAGCAATACTGTGTACGTGGGTGCAGTATGTTCCAGGGGAAGGGACATCACCTACTAACACAACTCATGCATCACAGAGATGCATAATGTTGGTAACAAGGATTGAGTATGGCTGCCGTGCATGCTGTTGAGTGCCATACGTCATGCATGTTGACTGTTGGGTAATGAGAGGTCTGTGTAATATTTATGTGCCACCTCACCTCTAAGTGTATGTGTGTGTGGTAAACCATAATGTACAGGTCTTAAATTACATTTTTTGTTTGCCCCTCACATGTGGCGAGCTCAGTCAGGATCCCTCCTGCAGGGAAACTGATGTTAGTGTCCATACAGACTCTGACAATGATGATAGGCATGGTGAGGCACTGGCAGTGTTGTCAGGGGCTGTGCCATTGGTTGACATCCCACTTTTATCCACCCCATCCCCGCACACAGTCTCAATGCCCATACATACCCCATCACAAGTGGCCATAGATGAGGGACAGTTGGCAGGTGGTGGCATGCGACAGGACAGTGTGGGGACTATGGCAAGTGCGTCTATACACAGCAGCCATAGCCGGATGACCGACGAGGTACCACACAGGCAGATGTACAGGGCTGTTCACAGGAGAGCTGCTGGTCATCATGCTCCTGGCAGAAGTGCCACAGCAGGTGTCACCAGAGGCATGTTTTGGGCCATCACGGATGCACAGGCACGTATGGAACATTACACCATACAGAGTCTGAGGCTCCAGAGGGCTACTCGTTCTGCTGTACTTGACAACATCCATGATCTTGCAGGTACCCATCATTATTTTGCAGAGGTCCTGGATAGACGGATGGGTGAGGTGGTGGGAATCCTCAACCATGTGATGTCTGTGGTAGAGCATGTGGTGGGAGTAGGGGCAGCGGCTACATGGACATAGGTCAGCAACACCAACAGGTGCAGGTTTACATGGATGTGCAACAACTCACAGCTGCTCCCATAGTGGCAGTACCAGCAACAGCACTGCAGGGGGGGGTGCTGTCCACACCACAATGCAGCAGGCCACCTGCACGTGGTCCTGGCCAGTCCCAACAGGGATGCAGATCCAGTGGACAATTTTCATCATCAGGGGAGAGTAACATATCTGGGCTTCTGCCTGGTAGTGCCCGTGATACCCCTGGCAGGCACAGTTCCCATGTCCATGGCCAGAGGTAGTGAACTGTACACCCTGCCATGTATGGTCTGCAGCTGTCCAACAAACCCCTGTATAGGGCAACCACATGGCAGGCATGTACATACACACACACTTCACCAACACAGCTAGGGCACCTCCATACCTACACACACCACATCTGCACAGCCCATTTAATAAAGAACTCCCTAACCCACACACATGATGTCAACCAAATGGCTCATCCTAGGCCTCTGGCAAACCCACAACACACCCTGTGCATATGATGATACCTGTGCCACATCCCTGTCATCCATACCATCAATGCAGGGACATGATGATATGGTTCTGATGCACAGGGTGAATGTCCTAAGGTTTTGCAATGTAATGCTGTTTAACATGTTTTCAGCTGGAATGATTAATGCTTACATGTCAGGGTATGTAGCTGTCCAGCCATGATGCATTATAGCTGTTATTAACACTGACTGATTGTGGTCTCCATAATGTATTCTGTTTGTGTTGTAGGTGTCTATGTGTCAGCAGGATGTTGGTCTGCTGTCTTGTCCTACAAGGGGTGTAGCACTGTGGTGACACATTTACTGTGTCATATCCCAGGTACAGCTGAACACAGGTAACAGGTCTGTATAACAGTTACTGCATGTAGCACATGGCTGATAGGTCTGAGGGGTGTATACAGGTGAGTGCATGGTGGCTGATGTCAGCAGCTCTTCTACAGTGGACAGTTATAAGTGTATGGCGTGGCACACACAAAATATCCATGAATAACACACACACACACACACACACACACACACACACACACACACACACACACACACACACACACACACACACACACACACACACACACACACACACAGGCCTTGATGTCGATGCAATACACAGATAATACTGTTCACATGGATGTACTTCATTTTGCAGTGAACGTATTTTGGCCTATGTAATTCCACTCAGACCAAATTGCCAAAACATCACATCAGGAAATAATCAGTTCGCCAGTTTAATGTCATTAACAATGGTACTGTCAGGGTATATGTCCTCATTCCCAATGTAGTGCAATCCTGGAGTTGGTAAACATAGTTGTGCTGGTGCGGGTGGCAAAGGCCCCCACTTTGGAGGGTGTGGGGTGGTGTAGAACTACACATAGTGTGATTAACAACTACTTAATCTGTTAACATAAACTGTACAGTATAACAGTACGCTAAGTGGGGGGATACCCACAAAACTAACCCCAATATGGGTGGCTGTGGCCACAACAACCACACTCATGTATATATACCAACTCCTGTATTGATGTACAGCTGTACAGTGGGGAAGACGTCATGTACAAATCCACTACTAGTTTTGCTTGAATGAATTTCCACAAGATGATTGCTTTGAAATGTTACCTTTAGCCAGTTAGTTCTTGGACAAATGATCTCCTAGGACATATATTTTCTGCAAACTGAAGTAGATCCCTTCACATACACACACACTTACTTGGCAACATTGAGAGTAGAACCCCTACCTAGGTACTTATTGCTACTAATGTGTTTGGCTTTAATTGCACACACAGCAGAGCTTTTAGGGTGAGGTGTGTCCCGAGTTTCCTGTTAAGTGAAGAACATCACCAGGCCTAGCACAGTATGGTAATGAGGGATGTACTGGGTGTTAATGAACAATACATAGTATGACATACTGTCATATACACATTGACAAACACATACAGTCAAAGACACATTTGACAGACCTGGGTTTAGCAGTGCTAACTACCTTGTCAGTGAGTCCATTCTGTTACAGAGATTTTGCACACAGCACATGCATCATTGGGCTGGATAGTGTAATCAGTTACCTGTATGGTTGATGGTGACAGCGATCCTCATACAGTGGACATTGGTATATGTACTGGGAGCACCATGGACAGTGTACCCAGCACCCACACCCCACATTGGATATTGTACTCACTGAAACCCATGATAATGCTCTGACATACCCACAATCACACATTGACTAGGAGTGCAATACAACTCCTTGTCTATCTAATCAGTGCTACTACAGAGACAGGCATTTATTGCACATGCCACAAAGATAGTAGGGTGAGGATTTGTCATGGCTCTCCTAATGTCAGCAACATCACTATCCCTTATAATGTATGGCAAGGTTTATTGTATTTGGAGAATGTGGCCTCAGAATGCTGTCTCCTACAAATATGCACACTCATACACATACACACACTTTCCAGGACTCAGAGAGTAATCCCGCCTATCTACCTAGTTGTAGAACAGTGTTATGCTGGTACTGCAAGCTCCAGGTAGCCCATAGGGTGAAGAGTGTAACAAGGTACATTTAACATCAATTACAGCAGCAGCCATTTCTAAGTATGGCAATGGGGGGTGTAGTGAGTGAGAAGGCCCTCAGGGTATTGTCAACTACAAGTTTACAAACACACAGACACTGTTATTCTCAGTAATGCACACTGACACATTTGTCAGTACTGGGGTCCATAGGTGCAGGTGTTCCTAGGTGTGTACCAGGCTAATGTCCATGGAGAGATGAGAAGAGTAGGGCATGTGGGTACACTGGCATCATGCCTCCTGACATTTGACAGCAGCCCATCTATCAACTGATGCCACTTGATTGATCCCCAGGGTGACAGTTAAATTCAACATCCAATCATTTGTTTTTCTCTTGCAGGGGACCAGTAAGGTGCTCCAATTGACATGTATGCAACATATATTACATAACATTGCCAGTGTCTGGGTTAGAGACCTGTACCCAAGCATGTTCTGTTGACTGTGGTAGTCTGGTTGAGGTATCCATGGCATATGGTGCATATAGGGTGGGGGTTCCTAGCTGTGGCATTCACAACACAGCTGGGCAGACATGTCATTGTCAGTCAATCATAGATTGCCTGTAAGCAGCCATGAAGGATACCTGACATCTACACATCTATACAGAGGACAGACAGAAATCAGCTAGTCAACAGGTTATGCATTAGGATGAATGTTTTGTCAGACGTCTGACATTGATAGGTATGCCATTATGACATGACACCAGCCCTCAATGACATGTCCTAAACACATAGTAGTCTACAGTTAATATCCACATATCAGATCAATATCCAGTAGGAGATACTTCATAACATACAGCTCACACACCAGGAACACGATAGTCTGTACTCAGAGTCCAGCTATGCATGCAGGGGTGTATGGTTCCAGTACTACAATCTGCAATCTACTCCTACTTGTAAAAGCACTGTTAAAAGTAGTAACGTAATGATACAATATATACAGGTGTGACTGCATATAACCTGGGATACTACTCATGTATGAAACACATACAAAGAGAAAAGATTATTGTACTAGCCATTTATATTCAGGTGTCCCATACAGTATACTCACACCCCTTGCTACTGTAATGACAGCACATAGAAACATGTTATATGCATGGAATTAAATACACTTATTAAGGATGTCATTACCCTGCTATTTTATCAGACTGGAATGTGATCATTGGTTATCAGGGCAGAGCTACGCTTAGCAGGTGTAAGCATTACTTAAATGTAAACACTAAGCATATTTGTGCACTGGTAAGCAAAGCCTATGCAGTGTAAGCACCTATTTGTTTAACCATATGTTACCACCACTTGCAAACCCACACAAAGTTGCCTTAATCACTCTATATCCAACACTCCATGTTCTACCTAGCAACAAACCAAACAGCCCTTGCAGGTCTTGAACCCAGGACCCTATACACTGTAGGCACAGCAGTTAACCACTAAGCCACTGCAGCTGTGAAAATGTCTGTTGTTTTTTTCAAATATATCATTCAGTACACATACTGAATAGTAGTGGACAAGTGCATTGACTACTGCAATTGTTTAGTACTTGTAAGTGAAAATAGTGTTGAATCACGTTTTATATCTAAATATACACTTCTTCTTCTTTCAGCTTTTCCCAGTTAGGGGTTGCCACAGTGGATCACCTGTCTGCTCATGATTGGCAATGGAGTTTTCCGGTGTTGAGTTGCCAGCCCGACACCCAGCCTTCCACAGAAGGCACACACACACACACACTCATGCCTAGGGCCAGTTTAGAGTGTCCAATCCACCTACAGTATGTCTTTGGGATATGGGAGGAAACCGGAGCACCCAGAGGAAACCCACGTGACCACAGGGAGGACATGCAGACTCACACAGAAGGCACCCCAGCCGAGAATTGAACCGGAGAACCTCTTGCTGTGAGGCGGCAACACTAACCGCTGCATATCTAAATATACACATATCAGATAATTATGGTGTGATACATCTGGGAAGGTATATACAACACTCATGTTTACACATAAGGATATGTATGTATATATATATATATATATATATATATATATATATATATATATATATATATATATATATATTCATATGTAGATATATATATATACATATTCATATGTAGATATATGTATATACATATTCATATGTAGATATATGTATATACACACACACACACACACACACAATAACACACACATATATATATATATATATATATATATATATATATATATATATATATATATTCATATGTATATGCATGTGTATATAACATATGCCCATAACATCTAGTGGAGTCGTACTTCAGCACCATAAGTCACAACCTCTTATTGCAAGGGAGTGTAATATAAGTATTGCAGGTATAAATGTAGAATATTGCTACAGTAACAGGGGTTTTGTGAACAGACATGTAGTGTAGGAAGTCACTTCTGATACTGACATGTACGCCATCAGTTACTGACAGACATCATAAAATCATCATAGTTAAGTACCACACAAATCACAGTAATGATCTTGTGGAATACAGCAGAAATATGACAAATAAACGTGGGCAGTATACACAGAACTCCTTAGTGCAAGACGTGTGGACCAAGCCTGACAAAGGGGATGTTTACAGCCATGACAATGGGGATATCACACAAATACTGGAATAGATAAGCTCACACAGTTGATGCATTCACACCGTCCTGTCAGTCCTAACACATCTTAATCAGAGGAGCAGAGGTCTCAAGCCTACATACTTCCCACTATTTTGTGACATACATCTTCACAGCATTCCACTGATTTTTCAGAAATACACAACACATATGGTGGCCAGGCAACAGTACATATGACAAATATCTGGACTTAACATCACACTAGGTGAATACACTGAGCTGATAGGCATGTCACAAAGCACTGTGCAAAGCTACAGGCAGACTGTCACAGCACTGACCCAAGTTTCCTATGGGGGAATACATATGTTCTTGCAAATATAGCAGGCACTACAGGCATATAACAGTGCAGAGTAACAGACAACAGTTTGAAAGTGCATACCCACAACCAATCTCAACACAGTCACATTATGGTAAGCCTAATTAATAGTACAGTATATGGACTGTGTGAACAAAACCATCCCCATATTTGCCACTCACACACTAACCCTACATATACTGGCCCAATTC